>NW_020257836.1:0-24225 GCF_003255815.1 Theropithecus gelada
CACATCAGCTCCAGCTCCTTCTGCTGCAGTTGGGAAACTATCCTGTTGGTACACGAACTTACTGAG
Organism: Theropithecus gelada; assembly: GCF_003255815.1. Lineage (NCBI taxonomy): Eukaryota > Metazoa > Chordata > Mammalia > Primates > Cercopithecidae > Theropithecus > Theropithecus gelada. The sequence continues at coordinate 67 of NW_020257836.1, forward strand.
ACACTCACACTCCTCATGACTAATGAGAATAAGCTCTCCAGCCTCCAGCCCACAGCAGATCCCAGCATAACTCAGTCTCAGCTCCAGCCCCTCCCACTGCAGTTGAGGAACTATCTCATCTGTGCAGAAACTTGCAGGGAGACATGCTCCTATCTTAGCCAACAAGACCAGCCCCTCCAGCCTTTGTCCCATAGCACATCCAAAGAGAGTCAGTCTCAGATCAGGCCTCACTCACTACAGTAGAGTAACTACCCTATCTGTTCAGGGAGCTGCTGAGAGACCCACACCCCTCAGAACCAATGAAACAGTCTCACCAGTCTCCTTTCTACAGCATATTTGAAGAGGGCTGAGTCTCAACTTCAGCCACTCTTGCTGCAGTTGAAGACCCATGCTGCCTGTGCTGGAGACTGCTTGGAGTGTACATGTAGACCACCAGGACAGTCTTCTATAATTAGGTTCCTAGCCGGCTTTCCCACACAGCCCCAGTATCTGACTTAGGTGTTCCCCAGTTCTGTGTGGGAGAGAGCTGTGAATCTCAAAGCCCATGCAAGACACATAGCTTGGGTGCCCTTTAGTATTGGGATAGCTGCAGTGGTCACAGTCTCATGGAACACAACAGTCAGTCTGCTTAAAGTCTCTGGAAGGTCCTCTAAAGAAGTACAGGCACAAAAAAGACTGCAAAGTAAAATAAATACTTATTTCCTCAATTTGCAGAAATTGTTACATCCACAAGCATCAAGAACATTCAGGGAAATACTACCTCACCAAATGGACAAAATGAGGCTCTAGAGACCAATCCTAAAGTGATGGAGATGTGTGATCTCTCAGACAAAGAAATTCAAAACAACTATTTCAAGGAAGCTCAATGAACTTCAAAGAACACAGAGGATGAATTCCGAAATGTGTCAGAGAAATGTAACAGATAAATCAAAATAATAAAAAAAAACAAATTCTAGAGCTTAAAAATACAATGAATGAAATGAAAATGTAATAGTATCAAAAACAGAAATAATAAAACAGAAGAATCAGTGAGCTCAAAGACAAGCTACTTAAAACACAGAGGAAAAATGAAAAGAATGAAAAGAATTAAAGCTTATAGAATCTATGGAACAATGTTAAAAAAGCAAATATTTGGGTTATTGGGGTTAAAGAGGAAATTGAGAAAAAACAATGTGATAAAAAGCTTATTCAAAAAAAAAAAATAAACGAAAACTGCAAACCTGGAAAAAAATATAAATATTCAGGTATAGAAAGATCAAAGATCACCAAGCATATTCAACTCAAATAAGAATAACCTAAGACATATTCTAATCAAATTTGCAAAGGTTAAAGACAAACAGGATTCTCAAAGCTGTGAGAGAATAAAATCAAATAACATACAAGGCAGAGTCAAATATATAAAATAGCCAAATATATAAAGCACTGGAGCATCCAAATATATAAATATTAAGAGATCAAAGGGAAAAAATAGACTGCAATATAATAATATTAGGGACTTCAGCACCCCATTTTCAGCAATGGACAGATCATCCAGATAGAAAAATCAACAAGGAAACATCAAATTTAAACTACCCTCTAGACCAAATATACCTAACAGACACTTATAGAACATTTCATTCAATATTTCATTCAGCTACAGAATAAATATTCTTTCCTCCAGCACATGGATCATTCTCCACGAGAGACCACATGTTAAGCCACAAAACAAGTCTCAACAAATTTTAGAAGGTCAAAATAATATTAAGTCTCTTTTCTGACCATGATGAAACAAAAGTGAAAATCAGCAACAAGAAATTTAGAAACTTTACAAATATATGGAAATTAAACAACATGCTCATGAACAACCAATGAGTCAATGAAAAAATCAAAACAAAAATTTTAAAAATTCTTGAAACAATGAAATTGAGAGCACTTTCATACCAAAAGCTATGAGATATAGTGAAAGCAGTACTCTAAGGGAAATATATAACAGTAAAGACTTACATTAAAAAATTTAAAAACTTCAAATAACCTATCAATGCACCTCACAGAACTAGAAAGTAAGAACCAAACATATTTATTATTAAACAAACTTAATAATAATAATAAATTTTTTAATAATAAATATAAGTTCTAAATAAATATCCCATAGGTTTTGGTATGTTGTTTTCTACTTTCATATTCCATTACTTTTAATGGCAAAACAAATGCATTACTTTTGCACCAAACTAATACAAGAAACAAAGAAAAATCAGACCATACATAAATAAAATTGATACTAAAAAATACAAACAATCAACAAAATGAAAATCTGGTCTTTTAAAGATAAAAATTAACAAACCTGTAGCTAGATTAAGACAAAAAGAGAGAAGAACCATATAAACAAAATTAGAGATGGAAAAGGAGACATTACAACTGATACCACGGAAATACAAAGGATCATTAGAAACAATTATATGCCAACACATTAGGAAACCTAGAAGAAATGAGTGAATAAATTTCTGGACATATACAACTTACCCCAAGTGAATTAGGAAGAAATAGAAAACCTGAACAAATAAGTATAATGAGATCAAAGCAGTAATAAAAAGTCTCCTATCAAAAAAATACCGAGGACCTGATGGCTTCACTGCTGAACTCTACCAAACATTTAAAGAAGAACTAATACCACTTCTACTCAAACTATTCAAAAACATTGAAAATACTTCCAAACTCATTGTACAAGGCCAGCACTACCCTAGTAACAGAAATAGACGAGGACACAGCACATAAGAAAGCTACAGGCTAATATGCCTGATAAACATAGATGCAAAAGTTCTCAATAAAATACTAGCAAACTGGATACCATACATTAAAAACATCATTTACCATAATCAGTTATCCCTGTCCAGGGATGCACAGATGGTTCAACCTACAAAAATCAATCAACATAATACATCACATTAACAGAATCAAGGACAAAAGCAATACGATCATTTCAATTGATGCTGGAAAAACATTTGATCAAATTCAACATCTCTTTATGATGAGAACTTTTAACCAACTGGGTATAGAAGGAGCATACTTCTAAAATGCTAAAGTCCATATATGACAAACCCACAGCTAACAACATACCAAATGGGGAAAAATTGAAAGCATTTCCATAAGATATGGAACAAGATGAAGATGCTCACTTTCACCACTTTCATTCAACATAGTACTAGAAGTCCTAACCAGAGCAATTAGACAAGGAAAAGAAATAAAGAGCATCCAAAATGGAAAGGAAGACATCAGGTTTTATCCTTGTTTGCAGAGAACACGATCTTCTTGTTAGAAAAACCTAAACACTTTACCACAAAACTGTTAGAACTAATAAATTCAGTAAAGTTGCAAGATATAACATCAACATACAAAAATCAGTAGCATTTCTATATGTTAACTGCAATCAATCTGAAAAAGAAAACAACAAGGCAATCCCATTAACAATAGCTACCAAATAATTAAAATACCTAGAAATAAATTTAACCAAAGAAGTGGTAGATCTCTTCAATGAAAATTATAAAACACTGATGAAAATAAATTGAAGAGAACACACAAAAAAATAGAAAGATATCCCATGCTAATGAATTGGAAGAATTACTGTTAAAATATCCATACTCCCCAAAGCAATCTATGAATTCAATGCAATCCTTTTAAAAACATCAATGACATTCTTCACATAAACAGAAAAAAAAAAAACAAAAAACACACACTCCTAAAATTTATATGGACACAAAAGATCTTGAATAGCCAAAGCAATCCTGAGGAAAAAGTAAAGCTGGAAGCATTACATTGCCTGACTTCAAACTGTACTACAAAGCTATAGTAACCAAAACGTCATGGTACTGGCATAAAAACAGACACACAGACCAATGAAACAGAATAGAGAATCCAGAAATAAATTCACAACTCATTTTCAACAGAGTTGAAATGCATTGGAGAAGGGACAGTCTACTCAAGAAATAGTGCTGAGAAAAGTGGATATCCACATGCAGAAAAATAAAAATAGATCCGTGTCTCTCACTTTACACTACAAGTCAACTCAAAATGGAGTAAAGTCTTAAATATAAAACATAAAACTATAAAATACTAAAAGAAAACATTGAGAAAATGCTTCACAACATTCGTCTGGGCAAAGGTTGCTTGGGCAAGACCTTAAAAGTATAGACAGCAAAAGCAAAAACAGACAGATGGGATTATATTAAGCTAATAACCTTCTCCACAGCAAAGGAAACAAACAACAAATGGAAGAGACAACCTACACTGTGGGAGAAAATAATTGTAAAAGGCCTGAATAGGTATTTCTCAAAAATAGATATACAGGCTCATGCCTGTAATCCCAGCACTTTTAGAGACCAAGATAGGAAGATCACTTGAAGCCAAGAGTTTGAGATCACCCTGGGCAACAAAGCCAGACACTGTCTCTACAAAAAAAAAAAAATTGTAATTAGCCAAGCATGGTGGCATGTGTCTGTAGTCCCAGCTGCTTGGGAAGCTGAGGCAGGAGGATTGCTTGAGCCCAGGAATTCAAGGCTGCAGTGAGCTATGGTCACAGCACTGTACTCCAGCCTGGGCAACAGAGCAAGCCTGTGTCAAAAAAAAAAAAAAAAAAGCAGACATACAAATGGCCAACACATATATGAAAAAATGCTGCACATTACGAATCATCATGGAAATGATGTAATCAAAACCACAATAACATGTAATCTCATCCCAGTTAAAATGACTATTATCAAAAAGACAAAAAATAGATGCTGATGAGTATGCAATAAAAGGGGAATGCTTATGCACTACTGATAGGAATGTATAGTGCAGCCACTGTGGAAAACAGTATGAAGTTTTGTCAAAAAATTAAAAATAGAACTACCATATGATCTAGCAATCCCACTGCTGGGTATATATCCTAAAGATAGGAAATCAGTATACCAAAGAGATATCAGCATTCTCATGTTTATTGCAGCAGTATTCAAAACAGCCAAGATACAGAAACAAACTAAACGTCCATCAGTGAATTAATGGTTAGATATAATTCATATATACGTGTGTATATACAGACACACGCATTATATATTACAATGGAATATTATTCAGCCATAAAAAGAAATAAAATTCTGTCATTTGCAGCAACATGGATAGAAATGGAGGTCATGTGCTAAGTGAAATAAACCAGGTTCAGAAAGATAAATAACGTATGTTCTCACTCATATTTGGGAGCTAAAAAAAAAGTGGCTCTCATGGAAGTAGAAGGTATAATGGGGTTACCAGAGACTGCGAAGGTTATAAGCCAAAGGAGGTTGAAGAGAAGCTGGTAAATAGGTACAAAAATACAGTTCGATAGAAGAAAAAAGTTATAGTGTTCAATAATATAGTGGGATAACTATGGTTAACACTCATTAATTTTGTATATATTTCAGAATAGCAGTAAGAGAATTGGACTGTTGCCAACACGAGGAAGAGATAAATGTTTGAGATGGATAACCCTGTTACCTGGATTTGATCATTACACATTGTACACATGTATCAAAATAGCACATGTATCCCCAAAATATGTACTATTATGTATGAATTTTGAAAAATCTAAAAAATAAAAGTTCCCTATGGGATTCAAATGAGCAGCCCAATTAGGAAAGACTGACCCAGACAATAAGTATTAGCAAAGAAAGAGATCTGAGTGGGATGTGGTTACCTATTCAACTATATCTTCTCCTTGTATCAAAAAGATTTCTAAGACTTACTCAAGATCCAACCTTTTGTTCTAAAGTTTTTCAAATATAAAGCAAAATATTTGTATTCCTTTACATAATCAACAGACACAACATTTTTTAGTATTATGTGGTTTGGATCTATGTGACCCCCACCCTCAAATCTCATGTGGAATTGTAATCTCCAATGTTGGAGGTGGGGCCTGGTGGGAGGGGATTTGATCATGGGGGGCAGATTTCCCCTATTATACTATCCTCAGGATAATGAGTTCTCATGAGATCTGGTTGTTTAAAAGTGTGTGGCACCTCCCTGATCTCTGTCTTCCTCCTGCTCTCACTATATGAAGTGCTGGCTCCCTCTTTGCCTTCTGCCATGATTGGAAGCTCCCTGAGACTTTCCCAGAACCAGGTGCCAGCATCATACTTCCTGTATAGCATGTGGAATCATGAGTCCATTATACCTCTTTTCTTTATAAATTACTCAGTCTCAGGTATTTCTTTATAGAAATGCAAGAACAGACTAATACATAGTAGAAAACCTAAGAATTTGAAGCCAGATAGACCTGGGTTGGAATTCTAGCTCTGCCCCTTCAAAGCCAGTAATGTTGAGGAAGCCACTTGAAGTCTCAAACTCCTTTATGGCAAAAAATTGAGTTATTGATATTTCTTTGATATAATGAATATGAAAGCACCAAGTACAGTGTATATAAATAATAAAGGTTTGCTTTTTTAAATCCCAATAAATGTGAACAAATATTTCTACACTTCAGTAAAACAAAATAGGAAATCTCCTGAATTTGTAATGAAATAGATTCTACTCTATTCCTTCTTACTGGTTAGAAAGTGCTAATCTGGGCATGGTGGTAGGCACCTGTAATCCCATCTACTTGGGAGGCTGAGGCAGGGGAATTGCTTGAACCAGGGAGGTGGAGCTTGCAGTGAGCTGAGATCATGCCACTGTACTCCAGCCTCGGTGACAAGAGCAAAACTCTTTCTTAAAAAAAAAATTAAATAAAAAATGCATATCTTTTTTTTAAAATTTCAAGTCCAATGTCATCACATGTATTTTTTTTTCATTAAAAAAAAAACATTTTCAAAGATTCATTTATGTAACTTCAATTTCCTCTGGGTAGTTGTTTTTCATAGCTACAGTTATCATAGTTCTAATGGTATAATTCATTATCTCATCATCGACTGGACATTTCATCAAACACATTTCACTGTTGAGACAACTTGTCAGTGATATTCAATTTGCTGTCTCATCAGCAATTTAGTGTATAGTAATTAAATTTTTATCATGACATCTCATCCCTATTGCTCATCCATAATTCATATTTTTATGTCAAACATCAACCCTACATATATTGTGCTAATGAGGATGGAAAATGGAGTTTACCCTCTCAGATGTCTTCTTAGACTATATAAACAATTTCATTCTTTTTCTAAGAGGAGGGCTAGCCAAAGGCAGAACTGTGAAGCAAAAGCCATACTCTCCCAGCCTGTCTCCCAGGTATTTCCAATCTACCCATATCATGTTCAACAAATTCTCTCTAAAGTACTGATGATTATTTAAAACAAGTATAAATCCTATTTATCTTTCATGCTCTATCTTTCAAAAGGTACAAAACACATTTGCACATAGACACATTACATGTGTCAAATTTTATGTAAATGAGTTAATTTTATATTCTGAGAAAATATTTGCATTTTGAAAGAAGTATGAAAAGAATGAAAGCTTATATATCCACAAATTCATATTTTGGCACTTAGATGAAGGAGATATTTATAAATAGGGTGGAAATGGAACTTTCTTATCACTACCCAAATTATATCACATTTTATACGGACTGTTTCACTCACTCATCTCTCTCCAGCCTCCTTTTTATCCCTAAACTCTAACATAACTATTCCTTCTGCTTGATTGCCCTTCCATGCCCTCTACATCTGGTAAACTGCTTTTTATCCTTCAAAACCCATTTCAAAAGTAACCTCCTCCAAGAAGTCCTTCCAGGCACTCTCTACCTCTTCCGAGTTTCCAGAAGGGGCATACTGTGTGTATGCCTCTAGTAATAGTACATAGCTACTAGTAATGGGGTGCTTACTGTGGACAGGCATTATATATTTTATAGAATTTACCTAATTTTATTCTTGTTAGAATCATATCAAATTGATGTTCATTTCATTCTTGAAAAACATATTCAAAGTAGTTAAGTAACCTACTGAAGATCACACAGATGGTCATCAACAAAGCAGGAATGGAAGTTAGACTGATTCCAAAGCCCAGAATATTTTCCACGTATCATACAGTTTCAGAATAAATGACAAAATGACTGAATGAAGGACTGTGACAAAGGATAGCATGTCCTCAAGAGCACATATATGGCTAAGATAACTTTTAAATTTCACTCTGTCTTCCACATTTTATATTTGATATATTAGAGTATACTAAGATACTTTTGTTAAGATAGCCAAGGCATGCAGAAAAAAATCCCCATAATTTCAATATAATATTTTTGGAATCATGACAATGACCTCCTATTGTAACTAAGCATTTTAGAATGCAGTTTTGCCACTCAAAACCTCAGCGTCAAGCAAGTCTTATTATGTGTTCTTTCCATTTAAGCCCATTCTGATTACATTTTCCCTGGATCAGCCCCAGTGGTCCCAACAGGGAGCTATAACATGCACAAAATGTCTGCTGAGCCAGGTTAAATGAATTTCAGTTAGGGACTACTATTATTAACATTATATGATGATTTGCAATTATCAGTCAAATAAGATCAGTTACCAGAGGACCAGGGAGGCCCTAGTAAGAGGTGAACCACAAAATCAGCACACTCCCTCCTCAATCAGTTTATAATCTAAATGAGCAATTGCGAACAAGGGAGGGATAGAAGGGTTCTCTAGGGAGAGGTGAGAAGGAGTCCTTCAGTTGTTCTTGTCCTCAATGAAAAAGGTTTATGTAAGAAAACAAGCTCAACTGTACTCCCCTATCTACCCTCCTGCAATATGTAAGTCTTTTGAAAGTACACTGGGTTCATGCACTGATATTGAGAGGTGGCTGTGGTTTGGGAAAAAGCATTGATCTGGAATTTAGAACCCAAGGATTCTAGTCCTAAATCTGCCACTAACTAGCTCTATGGCCTTGGTCTCTATTTATATTCTACAGTCCCTGTTTCTCATCAATAAAAATAAGATCACACTAGTTCAATCTGAGAGCCTTCCAACTCTAAAATGCAATACCTTAGCCCTGAATACAAATACTTAGTTAAGTTCAATTTTCCCCACTCTCTGTTTCCAAGCTAACATCATTGTTGATTTTTTTTTCTTAGATTTTTAGCAACCTGCCCCAGTATAGATTCTTCTTGTACTAGGGCTGGTACAAGAAGGCATCAAAGACCAGGGAGCAGAATTGTTTACACAATGCTGATTTAATGCCTCCAGCTTTTCTCTTAACTTATGGGCACAAAAAAATCAGTCTCTTTTTTTTTTTTTTTTTTTTTTTTTGAGACAGAGACTTGCCCCCTGCCCTGTCCCCAGGCCTTCAACCTCTGCCTCCCAGGTTCAAGCAATTATCCTGCCTTAGCCTCCTGAGTAGCTGGAATTACAGGAGCACATTACCACACCCAGCTAACTTTTTTTTTTTTTTTTTTTTTTTTTGGCATTTTCAGTAGAAACAGGGTTTCACCATGTTGGCTAGGCTGATCTCGAACTCCTAACCTCAAGTAATCCACCCACCTCGGCCTCCCAAAGTTCTGGGATTACAGGTATGACCCACCATGCCCAGCCTAGAAAGCAGTCTCTTCACTGAAATTCATTTATATAATCCAAAAATTTCTTTATAATCTGGCCTTCCAATACTGCTCTGATTTCATCTCCTATTTCCAATCATGGACTCCTTTTCAACTGCCTCCTTACTGGTCCTCTGTCACACCAAACAGACTCCTGCCCTCAGAGGCTTTGTACCTTTTATGCTCCCTACATAGAATATCTTCCTTTCTCATAACTGCCTAGTTTGAGCTCTCACTTTCTTCAGGTTTTCATTAAAAAGTCACTTTTTCAATAACACCTGCCCTCATCATCCTTTCTGCCCACTCACCATTTCATATCCTGCATCCCGACTTTATTCTCTCCCGAACATTGATCAAAATCTAATTAATTATTTATCTTGTTGATCATCTGTCTTCCCCATTATAATGTAAACCCAGTAAAGACATTTTTTTGGTCTCTTTAATTCCCTTCCATATTCCAAGTACCTAGAGTAGTGCTTAGGATATTGGAGGCAGGTAATAAATATTTGTTGAACAGATGAATAAGCCCTCATGTCTCATCTCTCTCCCCCTAACTCACTGTGCTCCAAACACACTTGTCTTCTCCTTCCTTATCATGCACACCAAACATCCTCTCCCTCAGAGCCTTTGTATTGTATTTCCTTCTGCCTCAGATCTCCTTTCAAAGATATCCATATGAGTTTTTTCCCCACATTTTACTCAGATCTATATCCAAATGTTATCATGTTCAAGAAGCCTTCTCAGGTCAAATTATCTAAAATGTCAATCTCATTTTTCATACAGTTTTCTTATACTTTTTTTTCCTTTATAACCGTGGCAGTGGTGGAACTAAGCCACTCATCTCTTTCAAAAGAACTTTCTTGAGGAGCAAACTGACTGACAGTCCCAATTGTCTGTATTCACCTCTGTGTTCTCTGAGGCCAAGCCTTCTCCAAGACGTTCCCAGCCACTATTTGAGCACAGCAGGAATAATACTATAAGGCTATTCCTGATGACTCAGGACTCCTCTAATAGGCAACTTGGGCTCAGGAACTACCCATTGACTTAGCTGAAACTTCCTTAAAACTGCTACAATCTGAGATTCTTCTTTCCTAAATCTTCTTCCTTCTCCCTTCCATTCCACAGGCTTCAGACCTTCGTAATAGCCTGAAGGCTCTCCTGTCTAGTCCTATTCCCTCCCCTTTGTCTTTCTCGGGTATCTCACCCTGTAAATCTCATTCTTATACCATCTAATTCTGTCTAGGTGTTTGCTTCTTGGAGCACCTGAATTAATACAATAAAACTTATAGCACATTCAATATTTGTTTATTTTTAGTTGCTCATCTCTACCTCATGAAGGTAGAGACTTGGCCTGTTTTATGAACTACTAGATCTCCAGCATGTAGAATGATGCTTGCAAAGACCAAATATCTTTGGTAGACAAATATTACTGCTATATATTATTTCACTCATTTGTGAAAGAAAATAATGAGTGTCTAGTATGTTTTAGGCACTATGTTAAGTACTCAGTAGATCAAAGGTCTAGTGGAAGAGATAAATATATAAACGAGTAATTATAACTCAGTATGTCAAGGATTTATTAAAAGTATTCACAAATGTATGGAGCACAAATAACTTCATAAACAGTTAATAATTTAAATCCTATACATGTTTAAGGTAAAGTATTGTTAATATCCTACGAACAATACAAAGGGTAAATCAACCCCGACAAGTAAGCTCCCTTGTCTCAGCCAAGACCTCCTCAGAAGTAAGGTGTCCCTTGTGAAAATTTTCTTCAGGTATAGAAAGTGAAGTGAAGGCTATTCCTTGTTGTATAAGAGTACCCTGCTCAATATTACACTGATTGGCTAGGTAAAAAAGGTAAATAAGTTTGTCATTCTATGCCCTAGGAAAACAATCTGTGAACCAGATAAATTATTGGAACTTTTCTAGCTCAAGCCTCAAAAAATGGTCCCACGCATATATCACCTATTCTATGAACACTTATCATACCCTCACTACTTGGCCAGGTCACTCCTTTTATATGTTGAAGTACTCTGTGCTTCTCCTTCCTAGCATTTACCAAAAGTGTAATTTATTAGTCATTTGGGAGCTATCTCATTAGTAGATAATAAGCTCCATGAGAGAACAACATCTATTATATTAACTGCTATATCTCCATTGCCTGGCACGGAAAAAGGTCTCAATATTTCTTGAATGGCTATATAAAATAATGACTGATTAATTAAATGAAAAGCTTTTGCTTATCTACCTGTGAAAATTATCTCCCTCATCGAAATTTCCATTGCATTTTATCTATTTTCTTACACTCCCCCTCTTATCCATCATATATCCATAAATCCCACCTTATATCCCCTATATCCATTCATGATGTAGATAAACTTTACAAATAAAGAATAGTATGCCTCGAACCCTCTAGTCACAGATAAAATGTAAATCTTTGGATTCAGTTGCTCTTAAGATCAGTCATTCATCCTTCCCAGTTGTTGACCTCCCCAGTCGAGATTTGAAGGTGACTAGTAACAGTCCTCTGATTTCCACTCAGTCCCTCTCCCTCTCCCTTTACCCTTTCTTTCTCCATCTCTTTTTTCTCTCTCTGTCTTCCTCTCTCTTTATAAAAAGTTATGAAGGCAGAAGCATAGTAAAAAATGAATGGGTTTTGAGTTAGAAATTCTACTTAGTCTGAGATCCATTTCTATCTCTTCCATCACAACAGATTTGCTGATCATTGAGGACTGACTGCTGACTTACAGGAAAATAACCATTAATATTAGGAAAAGCCTAGAGAGAGGAGAACCAACAAATCTCTAGTTGAGTAATTTAATCTAACCTGAAAATCTGTAGCAATCAGGCCTACAAGAATAACAAAAACTAATGCTCAGCATTTCTGTATCTGCTATCAAAAACCATCAAAGCACTCTCACATCTACTATCTCCTTATTTTCCCTCACTACAATCTTTAAGTGCTAGGCAACTAAGGCATTGAGAAGTTAAATGATCTGCCCAAGGTCACACAGCTAATTGATGACTCATATCTCAATGTTTTTTCTATTAAGCAGCAGGGAGGTAAGTTGAACATCTGATCATATAAAAGACTTAGCTCATACTATTACCTCAGTTGTCTATGTCTTTAAGGCATGAAATTAAGAAGTAACCAGATAAAGTAAGGTGAAAACTGCTACTGCTTTTGCTACAAAATGTGAGTAGGTAGGCTTTGCTGTAATTACAGAAAATAAATATCTGATTTAACTCCCTTATTTCTTTACTGTCTGGATATTTGGTAATATTTGAGAGGACCACAAAGGCATAAAATGAAGAAAGAGGAAAGAAAAAAAAACATATAGATAAGTGTATAAACATTAGAATTTGCCACAATGATTCCAAAGGATCTCTCAGAGTTAAGGTAGATGCTGTCGATGAAAAGAGTCAAATTCTCTAAAATATTTGAAGAGATTTATTCTGAACCAAATAAGAGTGATCAATGGCCCCTGACATAGCCCTTAGGAGATACAGAAAACATGTGCCCAAAGTGGTCAGGCTACAACTTGGTTTTATACATTTTAGGGAGACATAAGGCATCAATTAATACATGTAAGATGTACATTGGTTTAGTCCAGAAAGGCAGGACAACTGGAAGCAGAGTGGGGGTGGGGGTGGAACGCTTCCAGTTCATAGGTGAATTCAAAGATTTTCTCATTGGTACTTAGCTAAAAGATCTGCGGCCGGGCGCGGTGGCTCAAGCCTGTAATCCCAGCACTTTGGGAGGCCGAGGCGGGTGGATCACAAGGTCAGGAGATCGAGACTATCCTGGCTAACATGGTGAAACCCCGTCTCTACTAAAAATACAAAAAAAAACTAGCCGGGCGAGGTGGCGGGCGCCTGTAGTCCCAGCTACTTGGGAGGCTGAGGCGGGAGAATGGCGTGAACCCGGGGGGCGGAGCTTGCAGTGAGCCGAGATCCGGCCACTGCACTCCAGCCTGGGAGACACAGTGAGACTCCGTCTCAAAAAAAAAAAAAAAAAAAAAAAAAAGAATTATCTAAAGACCTGTAATCAGAGAGGAATGTCTGGGGTATGAGAAGGGGTTGTGAAAACCAAGCTTTTATCATCCAGATGAAGTCTCCAGGTAGCAGGCTTCAAAAAGAATAAATTGTAAATATTTCTTATCAGACTGAGAGAGTCTATCAGCCTAAGGTCTCTGTGTTGATGTTAATGCTGGTCAGCTGTTGAGGCGTGTCTGACCCATCCCCCTGCAGTTCTGAACTACCAGTTGATTTCTAGGAGATTCTAGTATGCTGTCTTAATTAGAACTTTTCTATGTCTCAACTTTGGAATGCCCTTGGTGGACACGAAGGGTATGTTCAGGTGGTTAGGGGACTTAGAATTGTATTGGTTTACAAGACATTAAGAGGACTTCAGGGTCCTGCCTTAAAAGGAACCTTAGACAGAAGGTGATAGTACAATGGAAGAACAGAGAAGAAAGTGGGAACAGGTCACATTGCCATAGGCCTCAGTTCATATTTCTAACCCAAACCCCTAAGAGTAAAGAAGATAAGGTCTGCATCTTACCTGCTCCTTTGGAATCTCCTCCTTCTCATTATAGTAGGTTAGTTCCAGGGCTCCGTTAAACTTCAGGGTAGAACGAGAAAATTACCTCAGCCCATGCTGCTCACTCCTACCATGCCCCATTGTGAACCCCATAAAAGCTGAATATGGAGATTTCTCATCTTCCCAGTCTCTAGGGTCTACCCTCTCCTTTCAACTCCTACTATTCTCTCTATAGCTCAACTCCTTTTCAGCTCTGGTCTTGATTATTAGCTGGTTCTTTTTACTTCCTTCAGTCTCAGCCACTCAAATCATTGCTTGACACCATTTCAAAACTCACATTCCTGAAGCAGATAGTTGATCTCTATAACACCTTGCAAAATTATTTGAAAATTTCTCAACTAAAGAATACGGTTGAAATTCCTCACCTTTCTATGCAACTCTTACCCAGCTCTCCCTACACGTCCCTGCCCACTACCAATATATATATATATATATATTCCACTGTGGCCAATTAAATTCACAAACCTGACTTGCATTTACTCATCTAACACTACGCTCACACTTTTCCCAGAGCCTAGTGTATCTTCCCACAAGTATCTACTTCTCTTCTTGTGGTCTATATTTCCCCTCTCACCTGAATTTCATCTTGATTTTAAAATATCCTAGGCAGGTCTCCAAGACTTCTTAGCTTCAGGTGATAAGGCTTAGCTCAGCACTTTGGATATCCACATAAAAGTATCTTTAAACTTTTGTTAAATATATCTCCTTAAATTAGGAAACTTGATTTTTTTATACACATACAAGACCAATAAATACTCTGTAATAAATATTCTGTTTCTAAGAGCCCTGTAACTAAGACTTTTCCATTTATTTGCCTGGGTGCTCTGGATGGTAAATCTTTTATCAAAAATAGAGTGATTTGTGGGTAAGACAAATTGCTCCATAATACTTTCACAATGAGAACTTATCCAAGTCAGATCTAGCCCCAAATATCAATTCCCTGTGCATTTGTATTCTGACGAATCTATCACAGTGACCTATTTTCATACCACTGACTAAGTTAAGAATGTGATTGCTTTTGAAAGAAACTGAAATAAAAATTCCAAGAATGGTGTTAGGAGAAATGAATAAATCAAACATGATTTTCTGCAAACACAGGTTCATAATATAAGCCTGCTAAAACATTTGTGTATTTTCAGAATGGGAGGAGGTGTTTGATGTTATAAGTCCATTATGTCTGAATAAAAAGTCACAGACCAGTTCAGTCTTTTTAATGATATTATGGGTGCTTACTGATTTTTTGCTAATGGTTACTGATCAAACAAAATTTAAAATATAAACGTTTGCTGAATCCTGTGAAAATCTCCTTTTCTCAAATACTTTCATTCCATTTATTTAACAGTTATATATGAAGAACACATTCTGTGTGCTGCAGGAATTCAGAGTATGCCACCTCAAAATATTCCACTTTGACCTAAGGATTATTTCAAGCTGAAGGCAATTGAGAAAAAGCAGACAAAGAGCAAACTCTGTCCTCACCTTTTCTACAAGGAAGGGCAAGATGATTTTTAATTATAGGAGACAATTCTAGATTCTTAACCCAAAGATGTTCCAGAAGAATCTACATAACAAAATCTTATTAAAACAACCCTTATCTTCCATTAGTTTCCTCATATAGTTACAGTTTGCTACCCCTAAAAGCCTATTTTTCCTTGTCTTGTCCCTTCTCTACAAATTTACTGTTCTTTGTTAAAATGCTACATAAACCCAAGTTCCTACCACCCCTTTGAATTACACAATGTATGCATTAATGAACTTAGTTTGTTTTTCTCTTATGTCTTTTGTCAATTTAATTTACAGGGAATGAACCTAAGGAGGTAGAGAGGAAAAGTTTTCTTATCCCTTATTTACAGTTTCAAGGACTTAAAATATACACAATGCTTGTCTTCAAGGATCCTAGATTCTAGTGAAGAAGGACAATTAAACAGATCATTTTGATATAAAAATAATTTGGAAGTTAAAAAAAAAAAGGAAGCACAGACAGGCACAATGATGTGCATTTGTAGTCCCAGCTACTCCAGAGGCTGAGAAGAGAGGATCTCTGAACTCAGGAGTTCAGATCCACCCTGAGCAATACAGTGGAAACCTGATCTCAAAAATAATAGTAATCATAAGGAAAGAAAGTTCTTAAAATGCAGGCAATTAGACTTAAAATGACAAGAAAGTCAGTAGGCTAACACAGGATCATACAAATAGCTAGTCTTGACCCCTCCAGACTTTACGTTCCTACTTATTTATAGCAAAGGCAGAAAATAGGCCATTTTATTCATGGAAATAATGTAAATGACCTAAAAAAATCAACAGGATTAAAATCCAATAGTAAGACTACAGAAATATTTAATGTCATTAATTTATCTTTAGTGTTTGTTGTTCATTTATTTATATCTCTGACAAAAGCTTTTCACCAGCAATTTTGCACCAGGTTGGTAGGCAGTTATGGGAGATTCCTAGGAAAGTTATACAGGTTCCATACTGTAAGTTATTTAAAGTCTTGTAGAACTTCAAATCATTTTTTCATGACATTAGCATGTTTGAAAAAATGGGAACAATTTGATTTAGGTGGGTACCTGAATACAAATGTGAATCGCAGAATCTTAGGGTCAGTCACCTAGTTGAGAAGTACCCTTATGGTTAAAATATCTTTTTCTTTTTTGGAGGGGGGAGGGGGAGATGGAGTCTCACTCTGTCGCCCAGGCTGGAGTGCAGTGGCTCAATCTCGGCTCACTGCAGCCTCCATCTCCCGGGTTCAAGCAATTCTCTGCCTCAGCCTCCTGAATAGCTGGGATTACAGGTGCTTGCCACCATGCCCAGCTAATTTTTGTATTTTTACCAGAGACAGGGTTTCACTATCTTGGCCAGGCTAGTTTTGAACTCCTGACCTCATGATCTACCAGCCTAGGCCTCCCAAAGTGCTGGGATTACAGGCGTAAGCCACCACGCCTGACCTAAAATATCTCTTATAATAATTAATATTTGTATAGTACTTCATAAGAGTTGAAAACTCATAAGACTTAAATATTTTATTTCATTTTATCCCCAAAACAATATTGTGATATTGGTAAACAAATATTAACTCACAAAGGGGGAGAGTAAGATTCCAAAAGATAAAATTACAATTTTTTTCAAAAAGGAACAGAACTATGATATGAACTCAAACTCAAGATTTTAACCCAATATGTGTTCTATTACCACTCAATCCTTTAAAGGTCACACCTTTAAAATGAATATATCGCAGATCCTACCATCACCCAGATTCTCTCTCTCTCACACACACACAGCTTCAATCATGCACACAGAGTCAATTATACACAATTGCTAAAACATGAAATTCTGAATTGCAAGTCTTTGCAATGACTCCCACCTTAAAATACAATACATCATTTTATAAGGAAGCCTCCCTCCTTTTCAATCCTTGTCCAAAACCAGTCAATTAAACACCAGAGTCAAGATAACTTTTGAAATTCCAGGCAATTCTGAACTACCAGTTGATTTCCAGGAGATTCTACTATGCTGTCTTAGTTAGAGCCTTTCTATGTCTCACCTGAATTATCCCAGCTTATGCCTATGCAACGTACTCCAGCTGAAACCACTCAATCACAAGCACAGCTGAACTCAATTCAAGCATTTTCTAAATTACACCACATTCTCTCCTGATTCCATCCCTTTACACACACTTTCCTCTGCCTGCAATGCTATTCCCTTCCCTATATATCTGGTTTATTTAAAAGTTACCTCTTCAGTTGCTTTTGGGGACTTTGTCAAAAATTTTTACCAAGGCCAATGTCAGGAGGAGTACTTCCTAGATTGTCTTCTAGGATTTTTGAAGTCTTACATGTTTTTAAAGGCTTACATTTGAATCTCTTATTACCTTTGGATTAATGTTTGTATATTGTGAAAGGCGGGGGTCAAGCTTCAGTCTTCAGCATATGGCTATTCAGTTATCCCAGCACCATTTATTGAATAGGGAGTCCTTTCTCCATTGCTTGTTTTTGTCCACCTTGTCAAAGATCATACAATTGTAGGTGTATGGCTTTATTTCTGAGTTTTCTATCCTGTTCCGTTGGTCTGTCTATTTTTGTACCAGTACCAAGGAATGGCAACAAAAACAAAAATAGTTAAGTGGGACTTATTAAACTAAAGAACTTCTGGACAGCAAAATAAACTGTCAACAGAGTAGACAGCCTACAGAATGGAAGAAAATATTCACAAACTATGCATTGAACAAATCCAGAATTTGTCCTATGCAAGGACAAATATCCAGAATCTGTAGGGAACTTAAATAAATCATCAAACAGAAAGCAAATAACTTCATTAAACAATGAGCAAAGGATATCAACAGACACTTCTGAAAAGAAGACATACAAGAAGCCAAAAAACATCTGAAAAAAATGCTCATTATCACCAATCATCAGAGAGATACAAATCAAAACCACAATGAGATATGATCTCACAACAGTCAGAATGGCTATTATTAAAAAGTCAAAAAACAACCGATGATGATGAGACAGTGGAGAAAAGGGAACACTTATATACTGTTGTTGAGAATGTAAATTAGTCCAGCCATTGTGGAAAATCGTCTGAAGACTTCTCGAAGAACTTAAAACAGAGCTACTATTTGGCCCAGTAATCCCATAACTAGGTATATACCTAAAAGAAAATAAATCACTCTACCAAAAAGACACATGAACTCATATGTTCCTGGATGCACTATTTACAATAGCAAAAACATGAAATCAACCGATGTGCCCATCCATGGTAGATTAAATAAAGAAAATGTTGTGTGTGTGTATATATATATATATATATATCATGGAATACTATACAGTCATAAAAATAAAGAAATCATGTCCTTTCCAGTAACGTGTATGCATTTGGAGGCCAGAGTCCTAAGCAAATTAACACAACAAAACCAAATAGCAGAAAACCAAATACCACATGTTCTTACTTATAAGTGGAAGCTAAACATTGAGCACACATTAACATAAATATGAGAACAATAGATGCTTAAGACTACTAGAGAGGGAGGCAAGGAGCAGGCATGGGTTGAAAAACTACCTATCAGGTACTATCCTCATTACCTGGGTGATGGAATCTGTACCCCAAACCTCAGCATCACCTAATATCCCCATGTAATAAACCTGTACATGTACCCCCTGTATCTAAAATAAAAGTTGAAATTTTAAGAAATAAAAGTTACCTCTTCATAAAAGCTTTTTCTGGCACCTCTGGTCTCTAGGCTAGATTATATACTCCATTTCTGTGCTCTTTGAGTTTAATTCTCTTATAACACTTTCATTACAATACTTTTCCATATATTAATACTTCTTCAGTCCCTGTCACTAGGGTATAAACTCCTTGAAGACAGAGAGAACTAGGTCATTTATCACAACTCCAGCGCCTAACATACTGTATGATGGTCAAAATAGAATCCCAAAATCAGGACATCAGCATGGCTGTGTTCTCCCTGAAGGTTCTAGAGGAGGATATTTTCTTGCATTTCCTAGCTTCTGGCGATTGCCAGCAATCTTTTCCTTGGAGATGTATCACTCTAATCTCTGACACTGTTATCAGGTGGCATTCTCCTTGTGTGTCTATATCTAAATTCCCATCTCCTTATAAACAGTAGCCGTTATGTTAGGGCCCACTCTAATCTAGTATGACCTCACTTAACCAGACTACATCTGCAAAGACCTTATTTCCAAATAAGGTTACATTCACAGATTTTTGGGTGGACATGCATTTCAGGAAAATGCAATTTCACTTAGTACACTATGTTTCAACTGGAGAGAGGAGAATCTGAAATTCTGCATTTGGGGAACAGTACCCAAGCAACCAACCCAATTACATTTGATTTGACATCCCAGGTCACTGCCTTACTTACGAAACAGGAACTTCCCACAGGAAATTACAACTGCTTTTTGTCTTAATTTGGAGTTTATTCATTCATTCATTCATTCATTCATTCATCTTCTCATCCATCACATATTTATAAAGTACCTTTAACATACTACTGGTATGGATATAACAATAAACAAAGCACACAAAAATCTCTGCCCTTGTGAAGCTTACCTGTGAGCAGTGGGGGGGAGACAGGTAAAGAAATATGCAAAACTCTGCACATGATATCAAATTTTGGTAAGTTCAGTGGAAACATATTAAGCAAGAAATGGAGATAGGAAAGTTGAATGGGGTTGGAAATGTTGCACTGTTTAACGTGGTGACTAAAGAAGGCTCCATCAAGAAGGTGCTATTTAAGCATCTAAAGAGGTAAAGGAGTTAGCTTTGTGGATATTTGGGAGAATATAGTTCTAGGTAGTAGAAACAAATGCAAATGCCCTAGAGTAGGAGTGTGCCCGGGGAGTTAGAGATAAGCAAGGAGGCCAGGGTGATGACTACAAAGATAAGAGGAGAGCAGTAGGAAATGGGGCCTGGGGGGTAATGGAGGATAGCACAGAGATCAGGATGTTCTTCCTCTCTCCACTACCAACTAAATGATCATTGCAAGATGCCATGTTCCTAGTTTCTACATAGGGAACATTTTGAGCTTCTAAGAGACAAGTTTCTTATATCAAATAGAAAAAATATATAACTTTATTTCACAAAAATGAAAATACTATGCTCACTAAACATTAAAATTTAAGTAATTTTAGTGTCCTTCATCTCTCTGCCTTATGATCAGGCAACTACAAACAATGTAGGTATCTAGATTATAATAAATAAATCTTTATTTTTTGATAAGTTATACTTCTTATGTTAAAAAATACTTTCTATGTTGCCATATCACTCTATATTTGACACTTGATTTATCACAATTTGTCTTGGCAAAATAACTATTAAACTATTTTATTTAAACAAAAAGTTGATGCCCTACTTCCCTTCAGTCTTGTCTAGATTTTCAGGATACAGTTAGATTCTCATTTGGTGCTATCTTATGAGATAATTTGATAGAAAATGGCCTACTTAATAAAAAGTCAAACCTTCTTTTCTAAAAACTCATTCAATCAGAGAATATTAGACAGACAGGGCTTCCTCACAGAAAGACACTCTCTGTTGAACATTGTGACCTCTACATGTCTGCACTATAACTCAGCATCTTGTGCAAAATTATAACATCTTTTCAATTAATGTTTTGTTTAAATCCAATAATTTACATTTCTATGGTGATTTCAAGCTTACAAAGTTCTTTCCCAAGGTAACAAACTATTTTTGAGACAACAGTCTTCAAAGTCAAAGCACAGGCCTGTCTCATTTAATATTCACATCAACCTTCTGAGATAAGAATTATGACCTTTATTTTGCAGTTGAGGAAACTGAACTCAAAGAAGAGTAGTGGTTTTTCCAAGGTCATATCTGGTGGCAAAATAAGATTCAAGACCATTTGTGCCTGACTTGAAAGCCTTTGGTCTGAAACTCTGGACTCTAGCACCTATTTCACATTTTTATTTTATGTAATTTTCCCAAAAACCCTGTGAAGTATATATTACATCCCAAATACCCAGAATACATTTTCTTTCTTTCTTTTTTTTTTTTTTCTTGAGACAGGGTGTCACTCTGTCAGCCTGGCTAGAAAGCAATGGCACAATCTCATGTCACCACAATCTCCACCTCCAAGGTTCAAGCTATTCTCCCACCTCAGCCTCCCCAAGTAGAGGACACTACAGGTGTGTTTCACTACACCAAGCTACCCAGCTAACATTTCAGATTTTGTTGTTATTCTTTTTTTTTTTTTTTTTTTTTTTTAGTAGAGTAGGGTAAGAAGCAACAGGGGAGGGGAAAGAGAATAGTTTTTGAGTTCATGATAAGAGTAGGTCTCATGTTGCTTGTAAGTGCACTTTAGACTTTTTCAAAGACATGAAAACAAACATATTTTGTTTAATACAAGTTGACAATACTTTCTCCTTCTCTCCTCATTCTGTTCTTAAGACCTTATCTTTGCCATTGAGGTGTAGGGGACTGAGCTGTATGCTCCTGGCTGTACTGATTAGTGGTTCTCCAGGTAAAACACTGTTATTGTCCAGGTTGTTTACACTTAGTGAAGAAGAACTAAAATCAAATATTAGCAGAAATGTTGCTGGAAAATATTTTCTGAAGTGTGACATGAAAGTTCTCATCAAAACTCTTAGTAATAAGTCATTATCTATGGTAGATAGGGTTATGAATGATTTATATTTTCATCTTTTTATATATTTTAAAAATGTATAATAAATCAAAATTTCTTTTATGATTAGGAAAATAATTACAAATCTTAAAGAATTTAAAACAGCAAGACACAAAGTCAAATCTTAAAGAGTTTAAGGAGCAAGATGGCCGAATAGGAACAGCTCCAGTCTCCAACTCCCAGCGCGAGCGACACAGAAGACCTGTGATTTCTACATTTTCAACTGAGGTACTGAGTTCATCTCACTAGGGAGTGCCGGACAATCAGTGCTGGTCAGCTGCTGCAGCCCGACCAGCGAGAGCTGAAGCAGGACAAGGCATCGCCTCACCTGGGAAGCACAAGGGGGAAGGGAATCCCTTTTCCTAGCCAGGGGAACTGAGACACACAACACCTGGAAAATCGGGTAACTCCCACCCCAATACTGTGCTTTAAGCAAACGGGCACACCAGGAGATTATATCCCACACCTGGCCGGGAGGGTCCCACGCCCACGGAGCCTCCCTCATTGCTAGCACAGCAGTCTGCGATCTAACCACAAGGCAGCAGCGAGGCTGGGGGAGGGGCGGCCGCCATTGCTGAGGCTTAAGTAGGTAAACAAAGCCGCTGGGAAGCTCGAACTGGGTGGAGCTCACAGCAGCTCAAGGAAACCTGCCTGTCTCTGTAGACTCCACCTCTGGGGACAGGGCACAGCTAAACAACAACAAAACCAGCAGAAACCTTTGCAGACGCAAACGACTCTGTCTGACAGCTTTGAAGAGAGCAGTGGATCTCCCAACACGGAGGTTGAGATCTGAGAAGGGACAGACTGCCTGCTCAAGTGGGTCCCTGACCCCTGAGTAGCCTAACTGGGAGACATCCCCCACTAGGGGCAGTCTGACACCCCACACCTCACAGGGTGGAGTACACCCCTGAGAGGAAGCTTCCAAAGCAAGAATCAGACAGGTACACTCGCTGTTCAGAAATATTCTATCTTCTGCAGCCTCTGCTGCTGATACCCAGGCAAACAGGGTCTGGAGTGGACCTCAAGCAATCTCCAACAGACCTACAGCTGAGGGTCCTGACTGTTAGAAGGAAAACTATCAAACAGGAAGGACACCTACACCAAAACCCCATCAGTACATCACCATCATCAAAGACCAGAGGCAGATAAAACCACAAAGATGGGGAAAAAGCAGGGCAGAAAAGCTGGAAATTCAAAAAACAAGAGCGCATCTCCCCCGGCAAAGGAGCGCAGCTCATCGCCAGCAACGGATCAAAGCTGGACGGAGAATGACTTTGACGAGATGAGAGAAGAAGGCTTCAGTCCATCAAATTTCTCAGAGCTAAAGGAGGAATTACGTACCCAGCGCAAAGAAACTAAAAATCTTGAAAAAAAAGTGGAAGAATTGACGGCTAGAGTAATTAATGCAGAGAAGGTCATAAACGAAATGAAAGAGATGAAAACCATGACACGAGAAATACGTGACAAATGCACAAGCTTCAGTAACCGACTCGATCAACTGGAAGAAAGAGTATCAGCAATTGAGGATCAAATGAATGAAATGAAGCGAGAAGAGAAACCAAAAGAAAAAAGAAGAAAAAGAAATGAACAAAGCCTGCAAGAAGTATGGGATTATGTAAAAAGACCAAATCTACGTCTGATTGGGGTGCCTGAAAGTGAGGGGGAAAATGGAACCAAGTTGGAAAACACTCTTCAGGATATCATCCAGGAGAACTTCCCCAACCTAGTAGGGCAGGCCAACATTCAAATCCAGGAAATACAGAGAACGCCACAAAGATACTCCTCGAGAAGAGCAACTCCAAGACACATAATTGCCAGATTCACCAAAGTTGAAATGAAGGAAAAAATCTTAAGGGCAGCCAGAGAGAAAGGTCGGGTTACCCACAAAGGGAAGCCCATCAGACT
>NW_020257837.1:0-33397 GCF_003255815.1 Theropithecus gelada
ATTTATCCTGTGATAAATTCAGCAGGAAATAAAAAAAAAAAAAAAAACTTCTATTGTTCTTTGGACTTCTGAAGACTTTTGTGCTTCAAAAGTGCAAAAAGGCATTGAGGAATACCCTCCATTCACCAATCCTTGATCAAAATTTAAAACAAACAAATGTAATTCAGTGCATTTCTTGGCCAATTGACTACTGCTTCCCTGGAATGTTTGCATTCCTGGAATGCCTAGTGGGATTGTCACAGTACCTAGAATGCACAATGGCACCACCCTCTCCGAGGTATGGCCACAGTCCCGAGGAACTGACAGTGTGGCACTTGCTTCTTTCCTGGGTCTCTTCTTATGAAATCCAAGGTTCTCTGACTTCTTTTCTTCATCCCTAGTTATTACTCTTTAGTCTAAAGAAACTCCAAGCTTCCCTCAGAGATGTTCCTTCTCTCCTTAAATGCACTGAAAAAGCAATAACAAGAATAAGAACAAGAAAAAACTCTTTGTTGTACTTTTTAGGAATAGAATTGTGTCTGAAGATTCTTCTGCCATGACATAAACCTAAGTTTAATATGCACAGAGCCACTTTGCTTAAGCAGAGGATGGAAAGGAGGAAGCAGAGAAATAAATTAATAAATTGTTTCAATTTTTTTTTTTTTTGGTAGGCTGGGTGTAATGGCTCACCCCTCTAATTCCAGCACTTGGGGAAGTTGAGGTAGGAGGTTCGCTTAAGCTCAGAAATTTGAGCCCAACCTTAGCAACATAGGGAGACCCCATCCCTATTATTTAAAAACGTGTATTCTACCATGAAATACTGGTATGTTAAGCAATAAAAATGATGCTTAACTTTAAGTGACCATAGAGCCTAGATTCAAGAATTAGTAGTATGTAGTAACACACAGTTTGCTCCCTATTGTATAAAATAAAGTGTGTAGAAAAAAGATGGAGTAAATATAGAATTATCAATCTTCAACTCTGGATGGATCATACTGTTTTAAGAAAAAATTTCTGTAGTTTCTGTAATGACCACTTATTTCTATTTTTAAAGCAATGTTTATTTTTAATAAAGCAGAAAAGAGAATTGGGGGCATTAGAAGCAATGTAGTCTAATTAGGAGACTGCCTGGGATGATTGAACCCCAGTTTTGCCACTTTCTAGCTACATGAGACCTTGAGCCAGTTATTTTGTGTCCAAATATCTTATTTATAAATAATAACAGCAATTACTTCTTAATTAGGTTCTTATAACGTTAAGTTAATAAATGCAAAGTGTCTACAATAGCACATAGTAACCCATATGTAAGTGTTTATTATTTTTATGTATGCAAGATCTCCAAGTTCAATGCAAGAAAGTCTTATAAATAATGTAAGGCAGAAATTTTGCCACTGAACCCCTACTACCTTATTTTCAAATATGAAAGAAATATATTTTAAACATAAATTATTTACTTTGATGAAGATTCAAGTTTAACATTTATTTCTACACGTCGTGCTATTTATTTTATACCCTTGAGTGTTCAGTTGAGCTCACATATCAGATTCCTCTTATGAAAAATGATTAATGGAAATGTTTCTTAATTTTGAGAAGGAGTAGATATAATGAATTTGTCTTGAGGGAAAACTGGTGAATATAATGGAACACTACTTGGAAAAAAATACATAATAGTTTCTGTAGCAATAAAAACATATATATATATATTGGCCGGGCGTGGTCACTCACGGCTGTAATCCCAGCACTTTGGGAGGCTGAGGCGGGTGGATCAGGAGATCAGGAGATCGAGACCATCCTGGCTCACATGGTGAAATCCCATCTCTACTAAAAATTCAGAAAATTAGCCGGGCGTGGTGGCGGGCACCTGTAGTCCCAGTTCCTTGGGAGGCTGAGGCAGGAGAATTCTATGAACCCAGGGGGCGGAGCTTGCAGTGGGCGCAGATCGCGCCACTGCACTCCAGCCTGGGCGACAGAGTGAGATTCCATCTCAAAAAAAAAAAAAAAAACCAAAATGAACATATGGTATCTCTTTATCAGGAATACACCATAGCAATTTTTTCTTTTGTTATCCAAACCTCCACGGTAACGTAACCTGGTAAACTCCTAAAAGCATACCTTCCAGTGAAGGAGTGTTATTTAACCACTTTAGAATACTGGGGAAACACTCGTTGTGAACAAAGCGCTGCTGCTGTTTTACTTGTTTATATGTTATAAAATCAACATAGTGAGTAGTTGCAATTTATTTTGTCTAAATATATCATTATATAAAAGAACACATTTGGAGACTCTAAAAGAGATCAAATTTTGGCATGACCTTCACAACATCGTCTGTTGTGTATCCTGCATAGATTTATTTTTATGTGTGTATGAGAGAGTTTTTATTGTTCCTTTTCATTTATTGAATGTAATGATCTCTCTTAGTATTAGAAATCGCTTTTTTTAAATATCCCTGGAAGAGCCCACTATGGTATATTTCTGCATTTCTGATAATTTTTTACTAAGTCATCTATGCATTCAAGAATTTGTTAATGAATCAATTTATCAAGTACCTACCATGTTCTTAGTAATATTCTAAGGCATTGGTATTTTGATGTAAACAACATGGACTAAATCCCTGCATTAATGGTGTTTGGGTTCTTGGGAGAAGAAATAGACAACCAGCAAACATATATATATAAAATGTCAGGTAATGTGATAAATGTTATGATGAAAAGTAAAGCGGAATTGGAGTGAGCTGGTGTTTCAAAAAGGATGGCCAAGGAAGGCCACTTTGATTATGGAACATTTTAGTATAGACCATAATGAAGAAAGGGAGAAAGGCACTCATGTTTTTATGGGAAGAAACCTGAGAATAACAACTGCAAAAGCAAGAGAATACTCGGTCTTTTCAGGAATGGAAGATATTGTGTTTCGAGTAGAATAAATGAAGAGACAGGTAATACGAGTTTAGGTCACAGAGAAATCTTATCATAAAAGGTCTAGTATGTCATGATAAATTCTTAAGATCTTATTTCACATATGATGAAAAGCCATTGGAGTGTTTGTCGAAAAAAAGAATGACATAATCAGACTATTGTTAAACTATTGCTTTGGTTTCTGTGTAGATACAGGCATTACTGGACATGGTAGAAGAAGGAAGTCAAGGCTTCTATAGTTGAAAGATTATGATGGCTTAAACTGGAGTGGTAAAAGTTGAGGGATAAGAATTGATTGAATATTGAGTATATTTTGAATGTTGGGTCAGCAGAATTTGTTAATATATTGTATGTAGAATATCCTAAAAGAACAAAGTCAAAGATAATTTGTGATACTAATTTTTTAATGTTTTCCTATTTTTACCCTTTAGGTAACTTTCTGATGTTACAAATAAATAGATAGCATGATACAGAGATTAGTAAAATCTTATTTGTTTGGTTGGCTTAATTGTGTTAGTAGTGAGGCGGTAATTGTGAAATGGCAGATGATGTTGGTTTTGCAAGGGCTAATATTCAGTCCTACAAGTAATACTAATTTCTGGTAATATATTTTATTTGTCAGATAACTGAAAGCACATAAGTAAAACTAAACATAATTTGGGATGGATGCTGATGAATCAATAATTATGGTATAGAAATATGATTCATTAATATATAGGGGAAGAAATAAGCAGGCAAAAAAAATTCTTTGAGGGATAGCTGATGAATTTTGAATATAAAACCATGCAATAGGTATATATTTAAGGAATCAATGTGTTTTATAAAAATAATTTTAAGTAAACATGGCATCATTGTGGTTCTCTAATGGGAATAAATTTTAAGAGGGATCTATTATTTATACTATGTATATTTAAAGCAATTACTTTTGATTAATGTAATACAAAATGATAGTTACACTCATGTAATTCCAAGTAATAAACCATCTCAAAACCTGTCAGTCTAAAATAATAATTTATTGTTGTTGTTTATGATTCTGTAGGTCGACTGGACTCATCTGGGCAGTTCTTATGTAGGGTTTTAAAGTGGGTACAGTCAGACTGAGGTGGAGAATGAGGTCGTCTGAAGACTCAAGTGAGGTAGACTCCCAGGATAATTCCTTTATTCACAAGTGTGGTGCTGGGCTGGAAACACTGTACCTACTGGGATTTCTCTCTCTCTCTCTCTCTCTCTCTCTCTCTCACACACACACACACACACACACGCGCGCGCGCGCACACACACACACACACACACACTGCTCTATTCTACTTCTGCCTCCTTCTTTCTGTCCTCAGCCTCTCCATGGACTAGCTTGAGCTTTCTCACAGTATGCTGGTTTTGGATAATTAGACTTGTTGTATGATATCTGGCTTCCCCTAGGGTGCATGTTCCAGAGGAAAAGAAAGGGAAACATGACAGTCTAATTAGGACTAGACCAGAAATACACAGCTTCACCTCCACATCTTTCTATTGATTTAGCAGTTCCAGGGTGTGTCGACGGTCCCTAAGACTACCCCTACATTCAGAGATTTGTAAGAAGACACGGAATTCAACAAAGATCATACTCTCCTCTACCAGCAATGTAAATATAGGACATGTATATGATGTTTCTGCCCAGTAAAGGCTGTTAGCCAACTCAGCACCAAAGGATTTTACTGGGGGCTTATTATGTAGGAACCCTGTACCAAGGTATATATCAATATTCTAAACTCCCAGAAGCAATCAGGTATTTAATGTAAACAATATTGTACAAATATTGTTTGTACAAACTACTTAGGGACAGTGAGCCACTCTTACCATTTATGGAAATCTTTATATGCATGTAGGACTCTGGTTACCAGTCAGTCAAGTTCTTATATACCAACCAGTGGCTAATCTTGCAAGTGGGCCTTTCTAAGCACTGTATATTAATTTGTTCTCTATCTCCATCAGTTTAATTATTATAATATTTAGCTCCCATAAATAAGTAAGAACATGTATAATTTGTCTTACTTTCCTTGGCATATCTCACTTAACATAATGACCTCAGGCTCCATCCATGTTGTTACAAATGATAGCATCTAATTCTTTTTTATGGCTGAATAGTATTCATTGTGTATATGTATCACATTTTCTTAATCCATTCATTTGTTGATATTCACTTGGATTACTTACTACTCTTGACTGCTATGAATAGTGCTACAATAAACATGGGAGTGCAGATATCTCTTCAATACACTAATTTCCCTTCTTTGGGGAATATATCTAGCTGTGGGATTGATAGATCAAACTGTACATCTATTTTTAGTTTTGTGAGGAACCTCCAAGCTGTACTGCATAGTAGTTGTACAAATTTCCATTCCCACCAACAGTGTATGAAGGTTCCCTTCTCTTCACCCCCTCAAGCATTTGTTATTTTGCCTGCCTTTTGGATAAACACCATTTTAACAAGGATGAGATGATATCTCATTGTAGTTTTGATTTGCATTTCTCTGATGATTAGTGATGTTGAGCACCATTTGATATATGTGTTTCCTATTTGTATGTATTCTTTAGAGAAATGTCTATTCAGATATTTTGGCCATTTTTCAATTGCATTGTCAATTTTTTTTTTTTCCTATAGAGTTGTTTGAGCTCCTGATTTATTCTGATGTTAATTCCTTGTTCAATGGATAGTTTTCAGACTTTTTCTCCTATTCTGTGAGTTTGTCTTCACTTTATTGTTTCCTTTGTTGTGCAAAAGCTTTTTAACTTGATGTGATCTCATCTATCCAATTTTGCTTTGGTTGACTGTGGTTTAGGGGTATTAATTAAGAAATCCTTGTCTAGTCCATGGTCTTGGAGAGTTTCCCCAGTGTTTTCTTTTAGTACTTTGATAGCTAGGTCTTAGATTTAAGTCATTAATCCAATGTTTCTCTGTTGATTTTCTTTCTGGATGATCTGTCGAATGCTGAATGTGGGATGTTGAAGTCCCCAAGTATTATTGTATTGGAGTTAATCTCTCTCTTTAGCTCTAATAATATTTACTTTATAAATCTGGGTGCTCTTGTATTGGGTATGTATATACTTACAGTTGTATCCTCTTGCTGAATTGACCTCTTTATCATTATATAATGACCTTCTTTGTGTCTTTCTATATTTTTTGTCTTGAAATCTACTTTTTCTGATATAAGTATAGCTAGTCCTGCTCTTGTTTGCATTTGCAAGGAATGTATTTTTCCATCCCTTTATTTTCAGTCTATATTTGTTTTTACAGGTAAAGTGTATTTCTTGTATGAAACAGATTATTAGGTCATTTTTTTTATCCATTCAGCTACTCTATGACTTTCAATTGGAGAGTTTATTTCATTTACATTCATTTACAACATAAACAATGTTATTAATAAGTAAGTACTTACTCCTACTTACTCCTATTTTGTTTTCTGGTTGTTTTTTCCTTCTTTCCTCCCTTGCTGTTTTCTTTTGTGTGAAGGTAATTTTCTCTGGTGGTATGTTCTGATTTCTTGCTTTTTATTTTTCTTTATCTGCTGTGGGTTTTTTGATATGAGGTTACCATGAGACTTGCAAGTAACAACTTATAACCCATTTTTTTAAACAATAGATTTAAAATGCAATGACAACATGGATTACATGAACAAACAAACAAGTACAGAGAAAACTATTAAAAATCCTACACTTTAACTTCATCCTCCAACTTTTTAACTTTTTACTGTGTCTATTTATATCTTATACTATGTCTTGAAAAGTTGTTTTAGTTATTTTTGTTACATTCATCTTTTAGTTTTTCTACCCAAGATATGAGTAGTTTACATACCATAGTTATGGTGTTATGATATTCTGTGTTTTTCTGTGTACTTACTATTACCAGTGAGTTTTGTAACTTCAGCTGATTTCTTATTGCTCATTAACATCCTTTTCTTTCAGATTGAAGAATTCTCTTTCTTTAGCATTTCTTGTAGGACAGGTTTGGTTTTAACAAAATCTCTGTCTTTTGTTTGACTGAGAACATCTTTATTTCTCCTTTATGTTTGAGGATATCTTTGTCAGATATACTATTCTATGATAAAGGTTTTTTCCTTCAGCACTTTAAATATGTAATGCCATTCTTTCCTGGCCTGTAAGGTTTCCACTGAAAAGCCTGCTGCCAGACATACAGGAGCTCCAATGTATGTTGTTCCTTTTCTCTTGCTGCTTTTTGGGATCCTTTCTTTATCCTTGTCCTTTTTTAGTTTAGTTATTAAATGTCTTGAGATAGTCTTCTTTGGGTTAAACCTGCTTGGTGTTCTATAAATTTTAGGTACTTAAATATTTATATCTTTGTCTAGGTTTAGGAAGTACTGTGTTATTGTCCATACCTTCGTTTGTCTCTCTACCTCTTAAGGACAATAATGCTTAGATTTGCCCCATTTAGGCTATTTTCTAGATTTTGCAGGTGTGCTTCATTTTACTTTTTATCTCCCCTGATTGTGTATTTTCAAATAGCCTGTCTTCAAGCTCACTACTTTTTTATTCTCCTTGATCAGTTCTTCTGAGACTCTGATCTGTTTTTCAGTATTTCAATTGTATTTTTCAGCTCTAGAATTTCTGCTTGATTCTTTTAAATTATTTCCATCTATTTGTTAAATTTATGTGATAGATTCTGATTCCTTTCCATTTGTTAGCTTGAATTTCATTGAGTTTCCACAAAATAACTATTTTGAATTCTCTGTTTGAAAGATCACATATCTCTCTTTCTCTTCAGCATTGGCCACTGGTGCCACATGTAGTTTCTTCCGTGAGGTCATGTTTTCCTAAATGGTCTTGATGCTTGTGGATATTCATCAGTGTCTGGTGTCTGGGTATTGAAGAGTTAGGTATTTATTGTAGTCTTTGCAGTCTGGGCTTGTTTTTGAACTCATCCTTCTTAGGAAGGCTTTCCAGGTATTCAAAGGGACTTTGCTGCTGTGATATGTCTTTGGTTACTGTGGCCATATCTGCATTAGAGGGCACCCCACGCCCAGTAAAGCTGTCATCTTGCAGACTCATAGGGGTACTGCCTTGGTTCTTGTCTAGGGTTAGGAAAATTTTTTTTGTATTAACATACAGAGATTCTTGTTATTTTCTCTCACTTCCCCCCAAACATAGTCTCTCCCACTATTTTGAGTTGCCAAGAGCTGGGGGAAGGGTGACACAAGCACCCCTGTTGCCACCTCACTGGGACCAAACTGCGTTCAACCCAAAGCCAACACAGCACTGTGTCTTCCCAAGGCCCACTGTGACCTCCCAAGGCCCACTGTGACCAATGCCTGGCTATCACCTGTGTTCACTCAAGTCCAAGGGCCCTACAATTAGCGCGTGGTGAATCCAGCCAGGCTTGTTTTCTTCTGTTCATGGTACTGACTTTCTCTCTCCCTGTAGCCACCACTACCCCAGACCCAGGGTGAGCAATGCCTGGCTACTCTTGTTGTTCACTCAGGGCCCTGTGCTCTTTCGTCAGCTTATGGTGAATGTTGCTTGTCCCGAGTCTCTCCTTTCAGAGAAGTGGGCTCCTATCTGGCCCAGGGCAGGTCCAGAAATGCCATCGAGGAGCCAGTGCCTAGAATCCAGGACCCCAGGAGCTTGTTTGGTGCTCTTCCCCACTATGGTGGAGCTGGTACAAGCTGCAATAAAAAGTCCCATTTACTCCTTCCTCTCTTTTTCTAAGCAGGAATCTCTACCCATAGCCACCACAGCTGTGAATGTGCTGGGTCACACCTGAAGCCAGCGTAGCTCTGAGTCTCACTCAAGGCCAGCAGCGAGTACTGCCTGCCTGCCACTGCTCATTATTTAGAGCCCAAGGGCTGTTTAGTCAGCAGGTGATGAATCCTGCCAGAACTGGGTCCTTCCCTTTAGGGCAGTGGGTTCCCTTTGGCCTGGGGTATATCTATAATTGTCAACCAGGAGCTAGGTCCTGAAATGGGGGCCTCAGGTCTCTGCCTGTTGCCCTATTCTATTGTGGCTGTCCCAATACCCAAGTTGGAAGACAAAGTCCTCTTTACTTTCCCCTCTCCTCTCCTTAAGCAGAGAGAAGTTTCTCCCAGAGTTGCAAGCTGTGCTGCCTGGAGTTGGGGGAGGGTTGATGCAGAAACTCCTTTGGCCATCCCAGCTTGTGTCTCACTGGGTCATTTGCACCTTAGCTTCATGGACTTCAAGTTCAGCACCAGGACTTGCCCAGGAATTACAGTCCTTATGCCCTAGACTGCATTGCAAGTTTATGTAGGACTGCAGAGCTCTTTAGCCTATGGTGGCGGGGCTTACTGGAATTCAGGTTCCAATTGCTGGGATGAGTAATTCACTTCTGGCTAGGACTGGTCTAGATGCTCCCACCATGATCACCAACTGAGTTCTGCCCTGAGTCACTTTCCACTGTGACCAGGCAGCACTGTATTCCAATGCTAAGTTCCACAATTACTGCACTGTACCGCCTTGAAGCATACAGATTCTCTCTCCATGGCCGGTGGCTGACTACTGCTGGGGAATAGGGGAGGGGTGGTGTAGGTGATTCAAGACTATCTTTCCTACCCTATTCAGTGCCTCTTTCCTCTATATGATGTTAAAACCAGGTACTGTAATTACTTACCTGAGTTTTGGTTTCTATGAAGGTGCTTTCTTGTGTGGAGAGTTGTTCAATTTGTTGTTCCTGGTTGGGGGGAATGATTTCTGGAAGCTTCTATTCAGCCGTATTGCTCCGCCTTTCTCACTGTATCCCTCAATGCTATTTTAATTTCCATTAAGTTTGGAAGTTTCCATTAAATGTCACCATATTTAAATTAACTTAAAAGAATTATGTTTTTAAAAAGTATTTTACAAAATTCTGTTTAAAAACACTGCAAGTAAATTCTAAATTAAGATATCAACTACTAAACAAGACTTTATATATATGTTTATATAGTATTATTTGTTGTCAATATTTTTTTCTCTTGGTTCAGTCAAGATAAATTTAGAATAAATAGTATACCTATTATTTGACTATTGCAGACAGCATTACTAATGGATGATGAATGCTCACATAGTAAGAAAAATGAGAATTATATCCTGGTAAGACAAATGAAATTATTTTTACATAAATTAAAGTCAAAATTAATTTTGTTTAATTTGTGTTAAAAGATATGCGATCTCTCTCAGACATAGTAGACCTCTGGGAAAAATATTTCAGTAGGAAAATATTAGCAAATACTTTCATATTGTCTATTAGCTTCATATTGCTGTTCAAATTCTTCTCACACACTGTCCAAATCATTTTAGAAAGGTTGGTACAAGATAAAGAACTTGTCAACATTAATACATACTAAAAATAATGGCATACCTCCTCTCCCTTCTATAGTTCACACATTCATTTTCTGTCTTAAATTTAAATCTCAATTAGTTTTTCATTTTTTCCGGGTTGGTGTCTTGGATTTCTCCTGTTTTGGGGTTGTTTAAGCAGTACTAATAGAAATTTTTCTTTGTAAAATGGCTTATTTTACCATGCCTTCAGATATTGGGTCATAGTCTGTTTTGCTTACTTTAATCAAATAATTCATTTAAGAAATTTTGTGTACACAATTTTCTGAGGATCTATTAAAATAATATCTTGGATTATTAAATTTAAGGCTTCACTTTGTATATCACTGAGTTAAACAGGGCCCTGGAAATCTGAAGGATATATACATTTGGATTGCATTCCTTAATTGGCCAAAGTGAGGATTCTGTAGGATAAGCTTGAATACTGTGGTAGAGTTCAGGTACAGAACATGGGAATTTTTCTGAATTAATTTGTATGTAAAGGATAGATATTGAACTACTGCTAGCAAAATTTTACAGCCAATAAAGGCCTTAATTATAGGGAAGGAAAAAAATATGTATGTTTCTTCAAACAAAAAGAATTTTAAGAAACTGAGTCATTATAACCTCAATCTTGGTTTGAGAATCCAGAGTAGATTGGCATCACTGAAACATTTGTTCTGTCAAAAGATGCCAGGGCAGTTTTATTTGAAAACAGTTGAAACCAACATGTATTCAGTTGAATGATGTTCTGTTCCTGAACACCTGTTGCTCTCAATAATTTGAAAAACCTTGGTATGAGATAATAGCAGAGGTAATAATCACACTATCATTCTTGTTCACACCAATATTAAGATTTTAAAATATGTGATATATACATCAGATACTGAATCTGACTGGGAATTCACACTGTTATATTTTTGATATAATATCATTATCAATGATAATTTAGGCAATTGATCTCATGTACAACACTTCAGTGTTGATTTCTTACTTTAGTATTATCATTTCATGTAAACACTATACTCATTTTTATTGTTTTTTACATCATTTCAAATATTATTTCACAGTTTACCTATAGGTATGAACACATTTTTTAAAATAAGAACTTAGTAACCCAGGTAAAATTCAAGGCTATGATTTATTACTAATGTGCTCATTTGAGATAGACCATGAATATGAGAAGCTGTCAAATATGGACTCAATATGAGTTCAGTTTTTCTGGCAATAGTTCCATCTGTTGTATTTTGAAATTGCCTACTGTATTAGTCCATTCTCACACTGCTTTAAAGAACTATCTGAGACTGAGTACTTTATAAAGGAAATAGGTTTAATTGACTCATAGTTCCACAGGCTATACATGAGTCATGCCTGGGTAGGCCTCAGGAAACTTACAATCATGGCAGAAAGGTGAAGGGGAAGCAAGCATGTCTTCAAATGGCAGAAGGAGAGGGAGACAAAGAGAGAGAGAGAGAAGGGGAAAGTGCTACACACTTTCAAGCAACCAGATCTTGGGAGAACTCTGTCATAAGAAGAGCAGGTGGAAGTTTGTCTACATGATTCAATCACCCTCCCACCAGGCTCCTTCTCCAACACTGGGAATTACAATTCAGCATGAGATTTGGGTGGGGAAACAGAGCCAAACCATATCATCCACTTAAATAACTATTGAATTTTATTTTAGAGGTTGAATCATATCAATATACGTGCTACAGACTGAAAATTTATGTTCTCCAAAAATTCAGCTTGAAATTTTTACCTCCAATGTTACAGTATTAGTAAGTCAAACCTATTACTATGATTAGGTCCTTAGTATAAAGCCCTTATGAATGTTATTAGTGACCTCATAAAAGAGGTCTCAGAAAATATTCTCATCCCTTCCAACATGTGAGGACTTGGAAGATTGCTGTCTGTGAACCAGAAAGCCCTCACTAACCCCTGAATCTTCTGACACCTTGATTTTGAACTTCCCAGCCTCTAGAACTGTAAAAAATAAATTTCAATAGTTTAGAAGTCACCCAGTTAATTTATTTGATACCATGTTGTATCAAATAAAATGTAGTAAGGAATTAAGTGCAATTAATTTTGTCATGCATAAAATTCTTTGGAAATGACTATGTTTTCCTTGGTGACTCTATAGTACTAAAAGAATATTAGACTTAAGTGTTTTATAATGATATTGGGCTTACATGGTTATTTTTTGTTTGTTTCGTAAAATGTATAATTCAACCATTGTTTTTATTTTACTATATGGATGCATTAAGTAGCCATGCTGACAGATGCAATAAAATGAGTAAAATAAACAAATATTTTGATTTCTTTTAGACATAAATTTAGCATTTTTTTCACTGTAGTTTTCATACCACACATAAGTAATTTAGCAGATATTCTATTATTTATAGTTTTCTTAGGAAAACTTGGCATGTTGATGGCACAAATTAAAATTCGGATAATAATTAGGAGTAAACAAGATAATTCAATTTAGTCTTGCCTACAATAAAGATATTCTTAATAGCTTAGGAATATAATGAATACCACCTTAAAATGCATTCCAAAATAAAGAAGGAAAGGTACAATGTGTTTTAGCAGAAACACTTGTGTCCTTTGGATAGTGGCTGATACATAGCACAGAAATTAGAAGGTAAATAATTGCCAGATGAAAGTGTTAAATTATAATTAGTAGTATAATAGCAAACATTTTGAAGATTGATATAATTTGAATATTCTGAGAAACTGTTGATGTCAGATTCTCAGCTAAGGAAATTATCTGTTTGCTTTGAAGGTCTTCAGTTATATTATTAGCAGTCAGTTTATGTCTTTGTAATGAACACGTCTTCTTTTTCTCAGATTGTTTATTTTACTTTAGTAAATCTGATGGGAAGCCTTATGTCAGAATATGTAACAAACATTGATTCATGTAGGCTAAATTTATTTAATTAAAATTATGTTGCATATGCTTCCTATTAAGAATAAAGGTTTATTTAGACTAGTTAGGCCCTGCTTAACAAGAAAGACTTTGGCAGCCACCTTTAAGCCTGAAGCTTTAAAAATGCTGAGCAAAATTGTCACAGCATAATTAAGAGTAGAGAAATTAAGCTCACTTTTCTCCCATAAGTGTCTTTGCCAAAGACAGAAACTTTGACACTAGAACCAAGTGGAAAAATGGAGCCATGCCAGTTACCACACCATGCTGAAGACTGATTAGTCATAATTTTTGGTTATAATGCCCACAGGAATAAACCTGACAATGGTGCACTCTCTTGTTAGCATTAACCCTTTTTCTCCCCGTTTTCCTTGCTCTTTCCCATGGGCCCTGGTCACTTAGTGATATTAGTTTGAAAAGTTTCATTTCTCTCCATTTCTGTTACTTTCCTGAATGTGGTGAGTCATTCAGAACAAGTAACAACCATTGATTGAGGTCCTCCTATGCATAAGATTTTATGTAAAGGTACTGGGGCTGGGAATATTTTATTCTGACTATGGAAAGCTATGGGAACAATGACACTGGTTTTATTTGCAAACAGCCTGGAAAAGTGCAAAGTATTGGGAGTTGAGGAGAGACAAATATCCTGAAATCTCAGCTAAAAGAGCAAAGGCCTTGTGCTAGACCCTGAGGGTACAGAAACTATATATATTTGGTTATGTGTTGCCTGTATGATGAGGAAAAAGTTGTTTGGTGTGAAGGACAATGTAAACTTTATAAATAACTTAGACTCCATTTTACAAGAAGTAAAGTACAGGAAGTAGTCAAAAATTTAGCAAGTGATAAAATGCAAAATGAAGAATATTTTCTACTTCTTGAGCTTGAATTCCACAGAATGAGTTTTGGACTTTATTTGAAATTTGTCAATTGCTAGGATATCAAGAGGCCCTGATCAAATAAAATTTATTTTAAAAATGAATACTTCTTATACACTATTGTTGGATATCTATATCTGCATATGCTCTAACTAGGATGAAAATTACCTATATTCATGTTAAAATAATAGACTTTACAGATGATCTAGAGCAGGAGTCCAAACCATCAGACCACAGACCAGTATTGGTCTGTGGCCTGTTAAGAACCGGTCACAAAGCAGGAGATGACCGGTGCGCAAGCAGGCATTACCACCTGAGCTCTGCCTCCTGTCAGATCAGTGGAGACATTAGATTCTCATAGGAGTGCAGACCCTATTGTGAACTGAGCATGCGAGGGATCTAGGTTGTGTGCTCCTATGAGAATCTAACCTAATGCCTAGTGATCTGAGGTGGAACAGTTTCATCCCGAAACAAGTCCCCTATCCATGGAAAAATTGTCTTCCATAAAACGAGTCCCTGGTGCCAAAAAGGTTGAGGACTAGTGATCTAGACTATCATAAATATGTACTAAAAATTCATACATTTTATTTATATGTATGTGTGTATATATGTATATACCTACTGCTATATCTTAAAACATTATAGTTTATTTAATAGTTTCATATTGCTGCTGTAACAAATTACCACAATCTTGCTGGCTTAAAACAGCATGCATTTAGTATCTTACAACTCTGGAAGTCAGAAGCCAAAAATGGGTCTCATGGAAAGAAAATCAATATGATGGCCTGGCTGAGTTCTTTCTGAAGGCTATAAGGGACAGTTTGTTTACTTACCTTTTGAACTTCTAGAAGATGCCTGCATTACTGGGCTTTGTGGACCCCTTCTATCTTCAAAACCACCAATGACTTATCTCAAGTCTTCCTCATGCTACATCTCTCTGATTCTGAGTCATCTTCTGTCTCCCATTTTTGACATTTAAGGAACATTGTGATTCACTGGGTCCGTCTAGATAGTCCAGAAAAATTCTACTATTACAAGGTTGGCTGATTAGCTACCTTAATTTCATCAAAGTCTTTCATTCCCCTTTGCCATGGATATCTGTTGAGTGGGGCGGGAAGTGTTATTCTGCCTGTCACAGTCAGTAATATCACACATGTAAGATCAGGATTTTATTTCTTACCAAGTAACCTTTGTTCTGTCCGTAAGTATTGAGCTGCTTGTGTAAATATTTGCAATGTGCAATACTTTTCCTCCTCAGTGGTTAATTGATTATTATATTAATACAGAGAAAGGAATTTCCATTGTGCTGAATTATACAAGCTATGTCTTTTATCTTTGGTATATATTCCCATCTCCTATGCCTAGAAAACTGGTACTTTCCATTTAGTGCCCACTTCAATGCCACCTCCTCTACGAGAATTCCTCCCTGAAGCCTCAAAGTACTTTAATCTAACTTCTGATGTGGAACCATAAAATTACATTGTAATTATGTTTATTTAAAATCTCCCAATAGATGCAGATGTTCTTAAAGGCAGATATATTTTATATTCTTTATATTCCCTGTTTCAGTTCCTAGTATAGAACCAGTACATAATATACTGTTAATAGATGAATGAGTAAATTGTTAAATGAATTAATGATGAAAATAATTCACTTAAGACCTCTCATTGCCTCTCAAATATTTTATCCTATCTTACAGTAGTTATTTAATAAAATATCCATTTAATAAAATTAGCCATTAGGAACTGAAATAATACAACAAATCTTATCAAGCTATACATGTAATATCAGCCTACCAAGTTTTCTATAACTTATCTTCTTTTTTCTCAACAACTGTCAGCATAGCTCAGCCGATCCTAGGTCTGAATTCATCTTGAGACTTTAACTTGGTATAGGGAATTCAGTGTCAGGTTGTCTTTTTCTTCGTCAGGATCTTGTCCTCCATTCTAAAAACTTGGCTGCTGCCTTAGCTGGTATTTATCTGATAACCAGTGTCTGAGATAACTGCATTTCTGTTAACTGCCTATTTGGGTTTATAAATATTATCTTTCTCAAGATCTTCCATAACCAAACACTGAAAGTTTTAGGTACTGAAAACTGTCTGCTTGCTTAGAGTATTAATTCTTAATATGCCAGACTATTGTCTTACTTTACAGATAAGGAATTTGAAGCTTAGAATAGTTAAGTTTCCTGACTAGAGGTTACAATGCTGGTAAATGGCCAAACTGGCATTTCAACTCAAGTCCTTAAAATTCTAAAGACTGGTTTTAACTACTGTACTGTACTGTTTTAACTACTGTACTGTACTGTTTTAACTACTGTACTATTTTATTTTAAACATGATTCTGACTGTCCATTTGTTTGTTATAACTGAGGAGTGATAAAGATCAAAATAGAGGAAGAGGTAGAGAGAAGAGAAGGACAATGGAGGAGAGGGGAGAGAGAAAATAAAAAAAAGAAAAGAAAAGAGAAAAAATATGAGAAAACATCCCCCTCT
This sequence comes from Theropithecus gelada, assembly GCF_003255815.1. NCBI lineage: Eukaryota > Metazoa > Chordata > Mammalia > Primates > Cercopithecidae > Theropithecus > Theropithecus gelada. The sequence goes on from NW_020257837.1 coordinate 16,486, forward strand.
ATTAGGTTTGGCATGTATTGAGGTCATAATCCTAACAAGGCTATGCATTTCTTTTATTAACAAACTTAATAGTTTTGAGCCACCTTTGCAATTCTAGAATGAAAGTTACCTGGAATAATGGTCAGTTTTCATAGATGCAGGCAAAATAATTTGACTTAGCTTAAACAGAAAGGATTTTATTATAGAATATTTGATAACTCACAAAATTTCTTGAAGGTCAGCAAATCAGAATTTCTTGGAACGTCAGCAAACCATAGCAACAAAATACCGGACAAGATTTCTGCCTGGAGGGAATAAACTGCAGAGCTAAGTTGAAAGCAGCAGCAGCAGCAACAACAACAACAACAAAAAAAAAAAAAAAGAAAAAAAGGGAAAGGGGATGGAGTTATGGGATTTTCAGTGTTTAGTATGCAAAGTTTAATTTAGTCTACCTGTTTTCAGTAGGATATTCTCTTTCTCAGTTTTGCCTGTTGTTTATTCAGTGTGGAGCTTATCTAATTTTCTTTCTATAGAGAATAAACTCCTAGTCTTCTGCTAGGGATGAGAGGAGAAGTTGCTTGGGTGCATGGAGTACTTTTAGCTAACCCTCTAGTTGCCAGCCTCATCTTTACTCCCACTTTCTTAGGTACACAGCTTTTCTCTGGTCCTAGAGTAAATGTGGGGTTGTTTGAGGGCAAGGAGGTACACTGCTGGCTCAGGTTTCAGATTTCTTGAGACTATTTGCTTTCCAGTGTATGTGTTTATTTTTTCTTCAGCTGCTGCCTGCTCTCAAACTGCTCACAAATTTTACAGTGAACTTATCTTAAAATGCTCCTCTCTTTATACTTTCTGCTGACATAGAGATATTTAGTATTAATATTCATTTTTAAAGAATTTTGAAGAATTCTATGCCAAAACCAAGCTGAATACTGTACACATGATTATAAAACATAAACAGTAAACATTCAATTTTATATGAATATTGGTAAATAATACGTGTCTGTATCTACATAGAAAGTACCAAATTGCAGTTAGCATTATGAATTTTAACTTTTTAATTTTCTTGTTACACAGACACTAGTCATTAATTGTTTAAGAAGAGACCTGATTAGATCAATTGGAATTATCTTTTTTTTTTGAAATGTATCTTAATAAAACTCTATTAGGAAAATATCAGAACTTTATTAGTAATAATTTCTATATTATGCTGAAAATAACTTTTTTAACTCTACTTAATTTATTTCATAAAAAGATTTTAACGAAAGTTTCAGTAAAGTTTCACAAAAATTGCATAAACTCAGATATGTAAAGATTTGCATGTTCTAAAATTTTCACTTAGAGCCAAATATAAAACATATAAAAAAGTAAGACAAATTTCCATAAGCCCCATGGTTTAATATCATTACTTTACAGTCTTATGTGTTTGTTTTAGTGTTTGTTTTAAAGCTTTAGTCAAAAAATACAGGATAAGATTTGTTAATATACACAAAATTTAGTTTTTCAATGTATTCATGTTGAATAATTAGGTTATGTGCTACATAAATTAATACATTTTTATGTGATAAAAACAGTGTAAGTGGTAACAGCTGCCACTAAAGTAGCTTTACGCTTATTCAGATTTAAATTACCTGTTGACTTGAGTAAGTAATTATAATTTTGTCCTAACACTGTGTAACATATGGTGTTTACATTCTTCTCAAGAGCTCCTTGAGGGAAAAAAAAGTACGCAGAAACATCAATATAAATAGTGATTTAAGAAACCAATGAAAAACATTTACAAAGATTAATCGTAGTTAATAGGATATTAAATAGTTGCTAAAGTATTTGAATTTGTCTTATTGAATTATTGACATATGATATTATTTTCTATTGTTAACTTGGTGTTGGTGTTGTTACATAATATATTCATTTTGAGTAATCTGTTTTCCAAATGGAAGTTTATTTTTTTATTATCATAGAATTCATTTTAAGCTGTGTGTTCCTTTTTCTTAACCACAAAGCATTATTTTACATCTATGCTTATATTTTAGACTTTAGCATGTAAGAAATAGACAGCCTAGCAGACTTTTTAAAAATTAAAAAGTATAGGATATAAGATTTGTTTTAAAACCTTTTAAGTTATAAATCTATTAAAAATTCTAGTATATTTAGGTATAATTTTAGAATGGACTGTGTTCCAAATGTTTGCTCAAAAAATTATTTGTTTAGAATGTTGTCCCTGCTAAGCCACAAAGTTCCTTTGAACACATGGTTTATCTAAAAGGTAGCTATATTACAAGCTTTAATTTATTGAGCACTTCCAACGGGCTAGACACATTTTAATGTGTTTTACATATGCTTTTCTGAGGAAAACTTTACCGCAACTCCGTGAGTTAAGCTAGGCATTTTCAACCTAATTTTCTATGAGAAGAAACAGACTCAGATACTTTAATACCTCTGATATGCCTCCAATAAATGGCAGAACCAAATTGATTTCAAAACTTATGCCTGTAAGTACTATGCTATGCTACTTTTCTAATAGCATATATATAGTTATTTTACAATTGCAGGGAACCTTTCTGTTTGTGTGGAATAATTCACTACATATTTTGCCTTGGCATTTAGGAAACACTGTATTCTGAATTCACAGGAGAGGAGAGTCTTTCTAGATTACTTCCAAGGGCTTAGGTAATTTGGGCCTGAGTCATGTGTTGAGCTACATTTGAATGAGCTATGTAGGTAATATTTACAATTTTATTATTACAAATTTTGGTGCTCTAATTTTTAGTCTGTCATTTTCCAAATAGTCGGGGCAGTTTCTTCCTGGGAGGTAAAAGAGTTCAAGTTTGATCTGGAGTGATACGAACCAATGTGTAAATTTGGATTTCCCTTCATCTCATTTCTTCCCTCTACAGCCTCTTCTCCAGATATACTCATTTCCTGGGTGATTTCATGCCATCTATTGACTGATGCCTTTCAATTATTTATCTCCATCTCAGGTTTCTGTAAGTTTCAGATTCATATATTCAGTTGCCTAGTCAGTATATCCACATGGATGGCTACCAGGAATCTCCAAATTGATAAAAACCATTCAAAACATTTTATTCTCATCCCATGATACCTACTTCGCTATTTTAAATTTATTTCTATCCAAGTCTCCAAATCTCTTTTCCAATCAAAATAAATATTTTCATTTACCACTTCATTGTGCAAAAATGAAAAATAATTTTTTCCTCAATTCTTATAAGTTCTTAGTTGGAACAAAAGGCAGATTAACAAGAGAAACATAGTGTATTAACATGTGCACTGCACATGATGTGAGAGAAACCTCAACAAAGCAGTGGCTTAGAACTTCTGGCTTATATAGCATCTTCAACAAAGAACAGTAAATTTGTAGAGAAATTACAGAACAGAGGAAAGAGGTTTTGGTTTTGGGAGAAAACTAATGGTGTAAGGATTCTTTGTAGATTCCCCTGTTGCCCATCTAAGCTGATAAGCATCAGAATTGTCTCTGGTAAAGGAGAATTCATATCCTGCCTTTAGGCAGAAAAAAAACAGAAGGTATGGAGAGCTTTCCCTCCATTTGCTGCTCCCTTAATTTCCTTCAGGTAAAAATAAATTTTATGTCAAAGAAACATATTTTGGGGTGACATTTTGGATTTTTTCAGTTGCTCAAGCCAAAAATAAAAGAGAGAGAGAGAAAAAAAAAAGGATAGAAATTCATCCTTGATTTTTCTTACTCTTTCTCATGCCCATTCCAAGAGCAATTCTGTAAGCTCTACGTTGAAAATATATAAATATATTCCAAATCTGTGTTTTTCTTCCATATACACTATTATCAGTATCATTTCTCACCTAGACTACTGCAATGGTTTCTTTGTTCCCACTCTTGTCTCCCCTGTAATTCCATTTTCCACATAGGAGCCAGAGTGATCTTTTTAAAAAATAAATTGGATTATGTCATTCCCCTGCTTAAAACACTCCAGTGCCTTCACATCAAATGCAAGATTAAAGTGAAACTGCTTTTTAAGGCCTTACATGTTCTAGCCCATGGCAGCTTTTCCAATCTCATCTCTGATTTCTCTTGCAAGTCTTTTCTAGATCTGGCAATGCTGGCCTTCATGTTGTCCCTCAAACATATTAAGTTCTCTCCTTCATCAGGATAGTCATACTAATGTTTTCTTCTGTCTGCATTATCCTTTCTCCACATTACCATATAGCTCGTTCTATCACTGTATTTAAGAATTTTCAATCATATCAGCTAATCAAAGGAGACTTCCCTAACTACCCTTCTAAAATAGCTGCCATATTCAGGTTCATTCCCTGTTTTGTTTTTCTTCATAGCACTTACTATTTTTCATATCCCAAACCCCTTGTGATCTGACATTACATTGTATGCATGTGTTTAAAATCAGTTTTGCTCAGTAAAATAGAAGCTTAGCATGGGCAAGGACTTATTCATCACTGTATCTCTAGCTCATGCAATACTGACTGGCACAGAAAACCTGTTTAAAACATATTTGCTAAAAAAATTGTTATTTCATGTTGTATTTTATTTTAACACATATGTTTATGTATATATAATCTACTCATTTACCTGAGTGTGTATGTGTGAGTGTATATATCTGTGCAGAGGTGTAGGGATTTATTAGGAATATATTAATAAAAATCATAAAAATATGCTAGTCTGTGATACTCAATTATCTGGTCAAAACATCCTTTGGTTTGTAATGAATTTATTCTGATCCAGTCCCTGTCTTCATCCAGTTTACACAGGTTGCATATAATTAGCCAGACAATTGTGTGTCATTCAAGATATAACCTGGTTCAGAAAAAAAGAATCTTGAATTTTACCTTAATGCAACCCATTATGGTAAGATTACAGTGTCACTCACCTCGGAAACAGTGTCCTCTCGTGTATACCCATTTCTTCCCTTAACTGCATCAAATCTTTTTTCTGACTTGAACGTTTTGCTAGCATTTTTAGTACTTTGTTTTAGTAGAAATAGCAGTCAGCTGCAAAAATAAGACAAATAAAACAAAAACAGAAAATAACAGTATCTTAAACCCTATTGAATTTAATCTTACACATAAAACTTGGTCTGAAGGTAGGCAGTCTGGAGAGTCTAGGACTGCTCCTGGAAGTTGTCTGGGACCCTGAGTCCTATTAACATTCTGCTCCCCTTTCCTCATCTCCAGCTTCTGAATTAAAGACCTTATTATAATCTAATACAGCTATTGGAGTTCCTGCCATCACATCAGTGTTCCAGATAGTAGTTGGGAGGAAATGGGGAAGGAGGAAAAAAAAAAACATACTTGCCAGCTAAGTTAGCTTCGTATAAGGAGCTACTCTGGAAACCCCACATAACACTTTTGCTTATGTCACACTGGCCAAACTTCACTGCAAAGAAGCCTAGAAAATGTAGTGTTTCAATTGGATACTTTGCTACCCCAAATAACATCAGGATGGTATAACTGAGGAACAAGAGGGGGTGCATGTTGATAGACAAGTAACAGTCAGTGTCAGATATATCTGTTTTTTATGGAACTTATTCTACTGTTGCTATAGTTATTGGCATAAGTTTATTGTCCCATATTTTCATTACAGCTCCCACTCTCATACATCACATTATTCTCATCTCTCTGTACCTGCCATCCCATCTAGCAGTGTCTTTTAACCAATAGTTAGTCAGTAAATATTTGCTAAATTTGGATTTAAATGACTCAAACCCATTAGCTTATTTCATTAGCACTTTATTCTGGCAGATGATAAAATGCTGAAGAAGCCTTGTCTCTTGTGTCCTCTGCACTTCTACAGATATTTTAAAAACAAGAAAAATGAACATATTCTGTTTAAGACTGTTTTTGGATAATAAATGGCCAAATTGCATACTTAACTTTGAATGAAAACCCAATTGAGTTATCAGCGGATTTGAAAGAGAAGTATTATCAATGCAAAACACTGTAAACTGTGATTTGTATTAAATAAACAAAAACTTGAACCTTCTGAAGGAATTTGTGGATAAAAGGACACCAGTTACCTTATGAAGTTAAGCACAGTGAAATATCTAACAATCCTTGCTCCTTCAGCTGAATTATATGCAATGAGGAATTTACACTTCTAAAGTATATTTCCTCTTTGAATCAAAACATGTTTTCATTTCACCTAAAAACCTAGTTTTTAAAATACATATAAGAAGGCCAGCCACAGTTGCTCACATCTGTAATCCCAGCACTTTAGGAAGCCGAGAGGGATGGATCACTTGAGGTCAGAAGTTTGAGACCAGCCTGGTGAATATGGTGAAACCCCTTGTGTACTAAAAATATAAAACATTAGCCAGGCATGGTGGAAGGCACCTGTAATCCCAGCTTCTCAGGAGGCTGAAGCAGTAGAATTGCTTGAACCCGGGAGACGGAGATTGCAGTGAGCTGAGATCCTGCACTGTACTCCAGTCTGGGCGACAGAGCGAGAGTCTGTCTCAAAAAAACAAGTAAATAAGTAAAATAAAGCATATGAGAAAATATTTAATAGAAAATTGTTTACTCTCTTTCCAAATTCTAAATATCATCTCTATGGTTTGTATAACTTTGTAATAAGTTTCATAAACATAACATTCATCTCCATATTCAACTGTTAATGCAAAAAAATACAAACAGCCATTCAACATTTTTAGGAATGTTTCTTGAGGAATCATTCCTAAAAATCAAAATAGTCTAAGTTTTTAAATTGAAGTTAGCCAATAAGAAAGTCTTTTTTCGGTGTCTTAGTTTCTGAGCTCACTATAGATTTGTGTTTTATGACAATATATGTCTAATTATTACTGACAGCTTTATGTCATATATCAAATAGCCTCTAATTTTATTTTTGATATATTTGTAACACACACCTATCAATTCTCTTAAAATTTTTTAGAAGATTTGGCAAGATATAAAAATTATATTCATAGTTCTTGTTATATCAAATTGTGAATTACTAGGAGACAAGAACCATGTACATATACTTTACTGTATCTTCTAAAATATCTAACTAAGTGCCTTGCATCTTGCATATTTTAGATTTGTATTAAGTACTTATTGAACAAAGTATTTCTTAAGTTTCATGAAGTACTTCTTGAAAGTATAGCAGAATGTTAGGTTAAAATAATGAGATAAAGGACATGGAGGAGGCTTATGTGTAATTTATTTCACTGATATGAATATATTATTTAAACTAAAAATAATTTATAAAAACAGATTTAACCTAGATTAGAACTTTAATTTGGAAGTAACTTTTCTTTGCTCCCTCATCATAAAAAAAAATTATTTCCCTTTATATAAGAGCATTTATCATGGTTTCTTTTTATTTGTCTCACTTTTAAAATGGAATTGGGTGACAGATTCTCAAATGACAAAGTTAGAACAAATTCAGTTTAGAGATCTTCATTGGCTTTTGTTTGTGATTCTAGAATGAGGCAAAACCCCATTCTATAAAATAGAGTGGGTGTTCCAATTAGCTGAGAAAAGGAGTTTGGTTGCATAGACAGCAAAGGGAAAGCAGAAACAGAAACCAAAAAGCAGATTGGCCGTTTCAAAGTTACTGTCCTTGTAAAGGTTAAAGCAGAGGGAACTCCCTTATCATTCAGGTTAAAACTGGCTTGCTTGGGATTTGGCTATTATATCTCTCAATCTTCTGATTCATAAGGTCAGATAAACAACTTAATTTCAACTTGGTGATATGCAACTTTAGCATGAGTGACTTCATTTTGGTTTGGTCTTTTGGGCCTAGTACAGGAGCTTAGTCCAAAGCAATGACCTCCTATAAAGTTTATTTAACAAGGCAATGAAACCCTGGTTCTAGGTAGGGCCCCAGAATCATGGGCACTTAATCCATTGAACCAAGGAAGCAGACATGTGCCAGAAGTGGCTGAAGAGTCCACATCAAGTTCCTAATCAGGGAGCTAGCTGCAAGGTAGAATCCAGTAACAAACAAGAGACTAGCTGCTGGTGCTTCAAACTCAGTTTTAACAGTGGGGAACTAAGTCAAGGAGCACATCAAAGAGACTATGGAGTTTTTTTTCTTTTAAATCTCAATATTTCCTTTTACATTTAACTGTGATTTAATGGATGATGTAAAAACGTAAAGTAGGCAAAGCTCAAAGTGGGACTGAAGACAACGAGCTGTACAATAGTCCTTGTTTCCTCTTCTTTTCTTTTTTTCTTTTCTTTCTTTTTTTTTTTTTTTTTCTGAGATGGAGTTTTGCCCTTGTTGCCCAGGCTGGAGTGCAATGGCACAATCTTGGCTCAATGCAACCTGCACCTCCCGAGTTCAAGCGATTCTCCTGCCTCAGTCTCCTGAGTAACTGGGATTTTAGGCATGTGCCACCATACCTGACTAATTTTGTATTTTTAGTAGAGACAGGGTTTCTCCATGTTGGTCATGCTGGGCTCGAACCCTAACCTCAGGTGATCCGCCTGTCTTGGTCTCCCAAAGTGCTGGGATTATAGGTGTATAGTCCTTGTTTCTTACATCAAGAACCAGACCTTATGCTCCTATTAAGAAGAAAATAACTGAATTATATTTTTTGTATTAAAAATAATAGAGATGTGAAATTAACGTGTATCTTTTATCTTTGATATGCTAATAGGGGAAATAACAGTAATTTAAAACAGCTTTTTTGAATAAAAACTTAAAACTTTTTTATTTGTGGAAAAATAAAATTTTTATGATTCAATATATATAAATATCCAAATACATAAATAAATGATAGGTGATAATTTCTTTGGGAAAAAAGATAAGCAGATTAAATTTCTTAAATATAATTCAGATAGCAGTTTTGAAATTTACTGTTCATCTCATACTTAATGTTATTATTTCTCAAGTAAAAAAATAGTGTTACTGTGATGCCAAATCAGGTGTTATTTTTAAGTGTTTTTTCCAACACGCACTCAATGATAATATATAATTATGTTCAGATCAACAGATATATACCCAGTCCCTCTAACCATAGGATATTGTGTGTGATTCTGCAAAGGATAGTAAAATGAGAAAGATATAGCTACCGTTCTTGAAGAAATTAAAATATAGTATGTTGAATAGAAAAATAACAGGAAAATAGTGTAGTAGAATGGTTACAATAGCGAACTGAGAGAAGTTTATGTATCTCATGGTGATGGCTAAAGGGGATAATCTGTTTAAGGGGAGAAGGGATTTAATATTTCATGCTATTCTATTTGAATTTTTCTCATTCTGTTATGTTCTTTTAGTAACACCCTATACACTCCTTGCAGTCTCTTTTCTCTAAGTCTTCCTTTTGTCTTCTTACTGGAACATCTTGCACCTCCTTCTAACCCATCCATAGGATGGAACATCTTGCACCTCCTTCTAAGCCATTTAGGATGACCTTAGACCTTTAGTCAAAGGTCATCCTAAATTCAAAGATCCATTATTAAATTCTCTTAGCAGTATTTCTAGACACCAACGCTTCCTCCCAAGTAGTAGATATCTTTCTTTTATGTCAATCCTCTGTAACTCTCAAAATAAGCTCAATTATGACACAGCATTGGAATTATTTCTTATGTATTTCTCTAATAGACTGTAATTAATCTGAAGGCAAGAATTCAGTTTTTTTATCAGTGAATCTGATTTTTCAATAAATCTCACCGAATGGAGAGGATAACTAGAAAATTGCATTTTTTAAAGATATTGGGAATAGAACAAAATGTTACCTCAGTAAAAGTGACTTAATTTTATAAATAAAACAGGATTAAGAAGGAGATGAAATAGTCTCAGAAGCAAAACAGTCAGAACCAGCATTGTGCTGGTAAACATTTAATAGTCAGCTCTTTGCAAAGGAGACAAACAGACAAAATGATTCATAGAATTTGTTAATTTCTACGTCATTATTGTTGCACCATGGCCAATTTAAAGCTACCAAGTCATGTCTCTGAAGTTGGAGTTAGGAAAAGATGAGTCCAATCAGCTCTTGTAAGCTAGTGCAAGGCAGCTCCAGCAAATAACTCATGAAGAACTAGAAAACGGTTTGTTTCTTGTAGTATCCCACTGTGGTTTTCATGATCTGATACTGAGATATGTATACACAAAATTGATTTAATTCTTTCTGATAACTTCTTTCATCTTCACCACATATATACCACAGAGATGTACTTTTTAAAAATGACCAAATCAAGAGCAAAATTATTAATTTCAAAAAATTTACAAAATGTTAGAATTTGACCTACAGAAAATTGTATACATATAGTTAAAACAGCTGTATAAAACTACTTAATATGCAGCACTATTCACAATAGCAAAGACTTGGAATCAACCCAAATGTCCATCAGTGACAGATTGGATTAAGAAAATGTGGCATATATACACCATGGAATACTATGCAGCCATAAAAAAGGATGAGTTTGTGTCCTTTGTAGGGACATGGATGCAGCTGGAATCCATCATTCTTAGCAAACTATCACAAGAACAGAAAACCAAACACCGCATGTTCTCACTCATAGGTGGGAACTGAACAATGAGATCACTTGGACTCGGGAAGGGGAACATCACACACTGGGGCCTATCATGGGGAGGGGGGCGGGGGGAGGGATTGCATTGGGAGTTATACCTGATGTAAATGACGAGTTGATGGGTGCAGCACACCAACAAGGCACAAGTATACATATGTAACAAACCTGCACGTTATGCACATGTACCCTACAACTTACAGTATAATAATAATAAACAAATTTAAAAAAAAAAAAAAAAAAAACAGCTGTATAAAACTACTTAATATGAATATTTTCTTTAAAAATATTACATTTTAATATTATAAAATATTACAAATGAAGTATAAATATTTCATTAAGAAACTTTATGGATTTCTTTAGGAATTTTTTTAGTTTTACTGTGAAGAAAATATAGCAAGTTAAAAAGTCTTGTAAGCAATAATTATTGCCTAGACATGCAGGATATGTAATGAATAAATTAGTAAATAAAGTAATATGTGCCATTTCAGGTTGAAAAGTAACTGTGAATTCAACCAGTAAATTATTTTTAAAATACTGTCAAGTTCTGTTCATGTAGTATATGAATGCTGACTGTACATAATTTTATTCTTTTTTAATGTTTGAATTAATGACACTATTAAGATCTTACAGTTAACATCTAGTACAAGCAGATATCAGCTAATTTGTATTTTCCTATCATATAAAATCTGAAGTCTTCTTCAGTAATGTTAATTTTATCTTGTAATTTTGGATCTTTTACAGCACTTCATATCATAATTGTAAAATTAAAATAATGTTCCTTATTAATATTTGAACAAATAATAAGTAAATCTAATAATACTATTTCTAATTTATTAGGACATAGAGCAATCATTTTGACTAAGCTGTTATTAATTAGTTTATGATAATAACACTAGTAAAAAATTTCAGACTTTCAATGTATGAAAAATACTCAGTTTAAACAAATAGAAATGTTCTATATCATTAAGGAACCAAATAGGCTAGTGATTAAAAGTACAGGTTTTAGAAATAGATCTAAGTTGAATCTATGCTCTATTTCTTGTTATTGGACTATAGGTAAGTTTTTAAATTTATGTATTCACTCACTTATGAGTGAGTTGGATGCTGATGTTATAAAAACAAATACAGCTGACAAAGTCTCTGTGTGCATGAAGCTTTCTGTTTCTTGGCATATACAAGAAGCAAACAAATACTCATAGTGTGGTAATAGAGAAGTAATAGAGAACTGCAGGAATAAAGAGTAAGTTATACTTAATCTATTCTCGGAATCAGAAAGGCCTCCTGAGAAAAGTGGTATTTAAGCTGAGACTTGAAGGAAAAATAAAAATCAGCTGGATAAATGTGAATATATGAAATGAAATACCAAATAAATTTACAGGACTCTCTAAAATTAAATTAAAATGCCACATATAAATCCCTTAACACAGTCTCTGTTAAATGGTAGATGCTGAATAAATGGTAGATGATGCTGTTGTTACTAACTATAGTTTGATTCTCTATTAGACTCCCTACCCTCACACTTGAATGCTACTTTATGGTTTTATTTATGACAGAAATAGCCTGACTGTGCTTAAACTGAATGCAAAAGTACTAAAAACTCAATGAGACCAAGAATTTTATCTTTTTTATCTTCATCTGATCACACTGCTTGGAATTTAAACAGGTGTTCTTTAAGTCTTCCTTAGCAAATAAATACATGAATGAATAGGGAAAATACAGCTTTTAACCATTAATACAGAAGTAAAGTTTTGTGACTAGATGAAGTACTATTCAGTAAATAAAATACAGGTTTGCTCCTACTTTTCCCAGTCATTTGGCCTCCGAGTTATAGGATGGATATGTATAAATTCTGATTATTTATTCAACTATCCATATGCCAGTGTCAGCAATATATTAATTTCAACTGGTAACAACAACAATGCACTGATTTTATCTGTTGAATCTGAATAAGTGTAATTTTTAGGGATTCATATCTATAAACATTACCCCAAATTGGGATTGAATTGGAAAAGAATCTGACACAAAGCTTACCTAAAGGCAATGCTTTGGATTACGTGTTCATTAAATAACTGAATTTAAATGGTGAATGGACTCTTTTTCCTTCTGGATCATTGTAAATATAGCAGATTAGAGATGAAGTGAATTTCAGAGTGTTGTAAATGGCCAGAGTGAGAAGAGATGGCTCACACCAAGAGCATCAGCTGATTTCTGTGGCCATTTCTTAAGGAGGCTGACAAATTGAGAATAATCAAGAAATGTCAAATTATGATCATCTGATTATTCTAAAAGGTTAAGGAAATATAAAAACACATAAAGAAAGTAATTTCAGAAACTACCAATATATGAAAAGCTTTAACATATTAGAAGACTGATATGATTTGGCTGTGTCCCCACCCAAATCTCATCTTGAATCGTGGTTCCCATAATCCCCACATGTCGTGGGAAGAACCCAACAGGAGTTAATTGAATCATAGGGGTGGTTACGTCCATGCTCTTCTTGTGATAGTGAGTTCTCATGAGACTGATGGTTTCATAAGGGGCTTTTCTCCCTTATGCTTGGCTCTTCTCTTTGCTGCTGCCATGTGAGGAAGTACGTGTTTACTTCCCCTTTCACCATAATCATAAGTTTTCCGAGGCTCCCCAACCCTGCTGAACTGTGGGTCAATTAAACCTCTTTCCTTTATAAATTACTCAGTCTGGGGTATGTTTTTATCAGCAGCATGAGGACAGACTAATACAGAGACAAACTTAAGTTACATGTGTTACTTGTTTTTTCTCCTTAGTTGAATCACTATTTTTGCACATTCAGGGCTGCCTTCTCCCTGCCTACTCTTAGTATCATCTCTTGCACTACCAACCAAAACAGTTCTCTACAGCGTAGCCACAGTTATCACTTACAAATAAAACTTTGATTATGCATCACCTCTGTAAAATTGTTTATGACTTGTAATAATAGCACTTAGATAAAAGCCCCAAATCCTTTTTGTTATTTCACATGAAAATAAGCATACCACTTTTTGTGTGATATGAAAAAATACATGTAATGAGCTGAAAATGGTTCTCCCAAGTTATCATGCCTTAATCTGGGAGCCTATGTATGTTACCTTACTTGAAAAAAGGATTATTTACAGATGTGATCAAATTCAAGATCTTGAGATAGGGAGATTATCCCAGTGTATGTGGGTGAGTCCTAAATGCAACCACAAGTAAGAAATAGACAGAGAGAGATTTGACACACACAGAAGACGACGAGGCAGTGTGACAATGGAAGCAGAGATTGGAGTGATGCACAGCGAGGAGCCAAGGAATATGAGCAGCTATCAGAACCTCGAGGAGGCAAGAAACAGACTGCTGTAAATGGTCAAAGTGAGAAGAGATAGCTCACACCAAGAGATGACATTAAAACAGCAGCTGATTTCTGTAATCATTTCTCATACTACCAACCAAAACAACCCTCTACAGTGAGAATTTTCATAATTTTTCTTATGAATTTGCATATTTTCCTAATACAAACTAGGGAAGACACTGCCAGATAAAGGGACTTAGTTCCACCTATTGAGTACCTTAAATCATGGAGGCCTTGTGGCTGGAGGAGAGGTCAAGCAGTAGAATACTAATCGACACAGCCTGGAAGATTTGGGAGGAGAGCCATTTGTCCCTGGTGCTTCGTGCAGACTCCACTATTTATAGGAGCCAATGAAGCAAACAGATGCACTTAAAAACAATACTAAAATCGTTTCAATGTTCTTTCAATTAAATTAATTTTAATTCCAAGTGTTTATCCTTTAGTGATGATAAGAAGTATGACTTCAGTAATTTCTGGGTTATCTCAACCACAGGGTTTTTTCAGTGTCCTGAGATTTTACAAACAATGTATCCATTGGAAAGTTCCATCAAGATGTTGGTAATCAGTTCACACAGCACGTCAACCATTTAGGTCCCATGGCTCTGCCCGTTTATGTCCCACAGCTCTGCCCATTTCATGCCATGCTGGAGATGTAAGAACTTTGGGAAGAACTAGAAACTCCTCTGCCTAGGATCTAGCTCATTAAGTCAAGAGTGAACAAGGTAGCTCTTCCTCGCTGAGTCTTTGCCATCTCCCCAGATGAAGCACTAAGTCTCCTTTGCTCATTGAACCAATACACTTCTTCTCCTATCTACTTTAGGAATTTTTCCTCATTTCCTAGCCATCCATTTCTCAAATGTTTTCTTATAACTTTCCGTTGTCCTCTGCATTAGCTTTTAAGATGTTTAGGATTTTATGAGGAGCTTCTAATTTCACATTGATTATTTCATTTAAACCTAGTTCCTTTCTTAAAATGAGAGGAAAGAGGGAAAACATGTCAGGAAAAACAGACATTTCAACAGTTCACTAAGTTATATGAACTCACCAGGTTGTGTTCTCCTGTAATGTGCTTCTCCTACCACCTCATCCTCTTTTTCAGAACACCCAATATACTTCTAGAACTCATGCCAAGTCTTCCCTTCCAGGTAGATTGTAAAAATCAATGAGAGCAAGATTGCACGTAACATGTGATTATTTAATAAACAAATAAGAAGTATTTGAGGAGACGATACCACCAAACAGAATGTGTTTTATTTGTTTGTTTTTAACAGAATTAGTTTTGACTGAGAGAGTATAAGTAGAACTATAATCCATGAAGCTATTCATCTGCTATACAGAAAAATCAATATTTGGTCTTTAAACATCATCTTCAATAATAAGACTAAATTTATGGAATGCACAAATAATACTGATTAATTTTTCTTAGGTGTTTTATGCCTACAGAGACCTCAATCGTCACCCAATGATGGTGGTTTTTGGAGTGTAGGCTGCATGGATCATAATGGCAAACCTTATTTAAACAGAAAGAAAAGCAGAATATCAGTCATAATGTTTTCTCTGTAAGAATTGAATAATTGAAGTAAATATATAAATCTTAAAATATCAATTGTAATATTGGCTTTTGCAACTTAGGCAATTATAAGATATAAGACATTTTAAGGACTAATGAAGACAATTTTATTTAATTTATTCTAAGTTTTAGAAACTTTATTTTTCTCAACTAGAGAATTAGTTGAAAGCTCCCAACCCATGATTTCCTTAAAAACTCACATCTAACTTAGATATTGGTAGTGGTTCATGCTCTTTTTTCTGCTGGCCTGTGTCCCTTCCAAACACTTTAATGGCATTTTACTGTTAAACAATATATATTTCTCACCACCTGAAAAACTAATTCAAAATAATATTTCTTTATTCTGTGAGGTCTCTCACTGTTGTCATTCTCCTTTTGTGGCCTATGCACATTTCTTTTCCCAAATGAAAAGTAGAGAAAAAAATCATGACAACCTTGTGTGTCTGCAAGTCTTTGTAAAATGCCTCCGTCCAAGTTTCCTTCCAATCAGGAACATAATTCTTAGCAAACAGGTCACTAACTCACTTAATTAACTCTCTGCTATGTTCTTAGAGGAGTTTCTATATCAAACTTGAATTGGCATAGCATTTAACAAGCTATACGAGGCATTTGGGAAACCTGTTTTTAACAAAAATGGCTTCTTAAATGGGCTTTGATCTCCTTAAAGGATTCTGAATAACTGTATAAAATCCTAATGCACTTATTAACAATGCATATATATGTAGATTTTAAACAGAGTGAAAGATAAATTTCTTTTCTGCCTCCTTGGGGAGCATCCTAATATGGATTTTCTTTAAACATTTCTTGACCTATTGAACATTTAATAAACAGATATTTTACTCAAGCCTCCCTCCAGATCTTTGACAATTAAGAAATAACATAAAAACCTGTTTAGAATTGCATCGTACTCTTCTCTGTTAGTGTCTGGGATAGAGACTTTAAGAAGAGTGATCCTCTTTTCTATTTTTCCACTCATATAATTTTTTTCAATGCTTACTGTTTGTCAGTCACTCCACTATAGACAGGGTTGCAAAGTCAATTAAGCTATGGTGTCTTTGCTTCAGGAAATTGCAGACTAGAGAAAAGTGGAGCAGAAAAGAAAAAATAAACAAAGAAAATATACAATGATAGGCCAGACTGACACATTGATAGGGCTTATAATAGATCTTTATCTAAATACAAAAGTCAGGCATCTAATTTAGACCAAGAGAGGATAATATTGAGAGTTGAATTTTACAGAGTGAGTCATGTGTTACTGAATAGGGAAAGAAAGGCTATCCTGAGCAGAAAGATGGGTATATGGGGGTAAGCATGACCTATTTGATAATTTTTAAGAAATTTATGACTGTCAGCTTTATGGGTTCCTGTGAGGGTTGGTGGTTGACACTAAAGAGGTTAGCAGGAATATTTATGGGTTCCTGTGAGGGTTGGTGGTTGGCACTAAAGAGGTTAGCAGGAACACTAAAGGCATCGTAGGAAAAAAAAAAAGGGAAAGTGTGTGTGTGTGTGTGTGTGTGTGTGTGTGTGTGTGTGTGTGT
>NW_020257838.1:0-21391 GCF_003255815.1 Theropithecus gelada
GAAAATTAATTCAAGATGGATTAGAGACTTAAATGTTAGACCTAATACCATAAAAATCCTAGAAGAAAACCTAGGTAGTACCATTCAGGACATAGGCATGGGCAAAGACTTCATGTCTAAAACACCAAAAGCAATGGCAGCAAAAGCCAAAATTGACAAATGGGATCTCATTAAACTAAAGAGCTTCTGCACAGCAAAAGAAACTACCATCAGAGTGAACAGGCAACCTGCAGAATGGGAGAAAATTTTTGCAATCTACTCATCTGACAAAGGGCTAATATCCAGAACCTACAAAGAACTCAAACAAATTTACAAGAAAAAAACAAACAACCCCATCAAAAACTGGGCAAAGGATATGAACAGACATTTTTCAAAAGAAGACATTCATACAGCCAACAGACACATGAAAAAATGCTCATCATCACTGGCCATCAGAGAAATGCAAATCAAAATCACAATGAGATACCATCTCACACCAGTTAGAATGGCAATCATTAAAAAGTCAGGAAACAACAGGTGCTGGAGAGGATGTGGAGAAATAGGAACACTTTTACACTGTTGGTGGGATTGTAAACTAGTTCAACCATTATGGAAAACAGTATGGCGATTCCTGAAGGATCTAGAACTAGATGTACCATATGACCCAGCCATCCCATTACTGGGTATATACCCAAAGGATTATAAATCATGCTGCTATAAAGACAGATGCACACGTATGTTTATTGCGGCACTATTCACAATAGCAAAGACTTGGAATCAACCCAAATGTCCATCAGTGACAGACTGGATTAAGAAAATGTGGCACATATACATCATGGAATACTATGCAGCCATAAAAAAGGATGAGTTTGCATCCTTTGTAGGGACATGGATGCAGCTGGAAACCATCATTCTTAGCAAACTATCACAAGAGCAGAAAACCAAACACCGCATGTTCTCACTCATAGGTGGGAACTGAACAATGAGATCACTTGGACTCGGGAAGGGGGACGTCACACACTGGGGCCTATTACGGGGAGGGGGGAGAGGGAGGGATTGCATTGGGAGTTATACCTGATGCAAATGACGAGTTGATGGGTGCTGACGAGTTGATTGGTGCAGCACAGCAACATGGCACAAGTATACATATGTAACAAACCTGCACGTTATGCACATGTACCCTAGAACTTAAAGTATAATAATAATAATAATAATAATAATAATAAATAAAAAACAAAAACAATTACATCTTACATATCAGGTGAGATGTCATAGTTTGGTTCAGGTAGTTTTATAGTGGCAGTGAGTTAGTCCCCTGCATCAGTCAGAAATCAGACAAAAAGCCAGACCAGTTAGAAGTACCAATGGGTGCAGGATTCTTTATCTCAGGACTTTTAAGACCTTTATCCTTAGAGATGCCAACATTGTTCATTTCATCCAAGTATAACACGTATGCATGGGATAAAAAATACTGTTACATCATTGATTTTTCTGATTAGTTATTTGGGTCTTGAAATGTCCAGTTTAGCAGAAAGTCCTACAAGCTCCTTGAATTTTTCAAGAACCACAGGGGTTCACTAAATCCAAAGAAGACAGTCCCTTTTACAGGTCAGAAGGAGGAGAAAAAATGGTAGATTCCAATCATTCTGTTGTTTCTGTCGCTGCATTGTTGCCACTTAAACTGGTCCTGCTGCCTGGTAATGGTTGACCTTTGACACCAGGATCCTCTTACTGATTCAGGTCCCTCAAGTCTTCATGGCGATTCATACACTGACTTTGAAGTTACGTTTGTTAGTTCCCATACCTGTTCTTATATGCTCAGCCATTGTTCCCAAAGCACCAGCACCCTGCTCTAGCTGCTGGGCATCCTGACTTTATCTGCAGACAAAGTGAGCAAACTGACCCCCCGTATTCAGAACCTAATGTGAAACCCACATCTTAGCTAAGAATTAGCTGAGACCTTCATGGTACGAGATCCTTTGAGGCCATTGTTGGTCTTTTCTCTAGCAAATTCGATGGGCTTGTTCTAAAGGGTCAGAGGGGTTCAACTAATGTGACAGAAACAGATCAGTGTTTGTTTCTGCTTCTTTCCTACCAGATCTGTACTGTGAGGCACCTTTATATCCTGTATAGAACCTTAGGCACTAGGAAGTCCCATATGAACCTTCCCCAAGCAGTGACTCCCAGTTGTGGTTGGCCCCTTGAGTGATCTGTTTTACATGATAATGAAAATCATCTAAGCTACTTCCATCTCTAGCTCAAGATTTTAAAATATTTTCAAATTCTACCTCACAGGAAGCCATTGAAGGGAATTCTCAGAATCTTAGGTACGTTAGTTGGACTTAACAGAGCCAAGCCTTGTCCATGACTCATCACTAATCATGTGTAAATGTAGGGCTTTGTGCTTGCTTTGGTGGCACATACCTAAAATTGGAACGATACAGAGAAAATTAGCATGGCTTCTGCATAAGGAGACAGCACATATTTTTGAAGCATTCCATGTTTTGTGCAGTCACTGGAAGGTCATTTGATTATTTGCTGACTAATTCTAAGGAAACAGTGTGAATCAAAGCAAAATGGGTACCGCCAAAATACTGAAATTGTGATTTGGACTGAAAAAATAGTCATGTAAGATGGTGTATGAGATGACATAGAGCTGAACAACGTGTTCAGTGCAAAATATATTGTTAGTATGTATGTCGAAAATTAGAAAATGTCAATTTGTAACTTCTTGATGGAAACTAAAAAAATTAAAAACAGTTTTGGTCTCTCATGTCAGCTGGAATTGAACATCAACATAAAGCATTATCTTTACAAATATATGCTGGTTCAGGGTTTGAGTCTGTGGACAAGGATCATTGGTCCAAGCCAGGTTTTGATATCCATTGGTTTTTCTGCCCTTGGTGTGACTGATCAACTCCATAATAGTGGATAATTACATTATTGACTTCAATGAGATATTTATGAGTAAATTTAGTTACAAACTGTGAAACAGTTGAGAAACCGTGAATTATAAGCCATGAGGAGTAGGACAACTAAGAAACAAAATTAGGAATTGATAACATTTTCTGAAAACCAGAACATTTGCATATTAGAACCTATGAATAAAACACACATTGGGTTTTATTTGAGATTCCAAGAAGATTTTAGCCGTAAAGTTTAGGAATAGATTATTCCATTGCTTTACTGTTTCTCTGAGCATTTAACAATATAATCATGTTCCATCTTTATAACAACCTAGTGAAATAAGGCAGCAAATTCCTCACTTTGTAGAAAAAGGCATTGAGCCTAAGAGAGCAAGTTTTCCAAGAACAAATAACTGTTCATTATGGAGCTAGGACTTATGCAGGGTTGGGACACTTTCTATTATGTCATGCTAATGCAAGCAAATTTACTGGGTCACAGTGCCCTCGATTTATGAGCACTTCACCTTATAATTTTTTCTTTAATTAGAAGCTTAAAGAGAAGTTTGTAGAATGTACTCATAAGTGGATTGGATAGTACTGTTAAGTTCTGATATTATGATATTTTTAGAAATACCCTAAGAATTTTACATTTGGTAAGCATTTTTTATATCAGTATTAAAATAGTAATTTAGTTTATTACATTTATATATATCTAGAATTTGCCAATTACTTTGTGACTACAAAGAAAAACAGATGTTAAAAATCTCTTTGAAAACAGCAATCCAGGTAAGACTTGTGATAATGAATTACTTTAGGTCAGTTGTCACCAATCTTTTTGGCACCGGGGACTGGTTTTGTAGAAGACAATCTTTCCATGGGCTGGGGGAAGGTGGGGATGGTTTCAGGATTATTCAATCATGTTACATTTATTGTTCTACTTTATTCATATTTTTATTACATTGTAATATATAATGAAATAATTATACAACTTATCATCATGTAGAATCAGTGGAAGCTCTGAGCTTATGTTTCTGCAACTAGATGGTCTCATCTGGGGGCAAAGTGAGACAGTGGCAGATCATCCGCCATTAGATTCTCATACAAAACTCACAACCTAGATCCCTCGGATGAGCAGTTCACAATAGGGTTCATGCTCCAATGAGTATCTAATGCTATCACTGATCTGACTGGAGGCAGAGTTCAGGCGTTAATATGAGCCATGGGGTTGGCTGTAAGTACAGGTGAAGCTTCCCTGGCTTACCTGCTGCTCACCTCCTCCTGTGTGGTGTGGTTCATAATAGTCCATGGACTGTTGTCAGTCTGTGGCCTGGGAGTTGTGGACCCCTGCTCTGGGTGGTCCAACCATAGATACAAAAGTAAAAGTAAGGAATTTTTGATCACAAAACAATGCTGAAGTACAAGTCATGTTACATATACTTGTCTCAGCAAGGTGTCACTATTACTGACTTCATTCCTCCTCATTTGAAGTTGGAAAGAGACACATTTACTTCTTTGGAACAAGATGTGTTCTTCTACCTGCTGGTCAATTTTCATGCTAACAGTAATTTTATTAGAACAAGATACTCTGCTACCATTTGTCAAAAGATTGTCATAATAAATATACAAATTGGCCAACTCTAGGCTCAACAGATTATAACAAAAGTAGAAAAATGTCTCACAATAACAAAAATGCTAGTATGCTACCTGGATGGGGACACCTAATACATTGTATACTCCAAACAGTATGAGGACACCTTTAATTTAGCCATCTATATATCAAAGAGCTTCTGTAAGTTAGGTTTTGTAAGTTGCAGGAGACAAAGATGGAATAGATGTAGTTTTGATCTTTAAGGTGTTCATAATAGAGCAGTCTCTATTTCATTTCTGTGCTTTTTCAACAGAATTTATAAGAAAACATTTCTATTTATGTTTTCACTTGTCCACTTAACAAATTACTGTTGAATGTCTTTTAGATACTAACCATTTTTCTAATGCTATAGAGCACAAACATTTAAAAATACAGACAGAAGCTTGTTATCATTGTCATTTTTATTATTTTACTACTTTATTCAGTGCTTACTGTATGCTAGATGCTCACTGGAAACTTGTAATTATAATATATTTATTATGCGCCAGACATATGTGATGAGGAATGAAAGTTTTGAAAAAAAGTAGGTATGATTCCAGGCAAGCTTGCAGAGTGAGAATAATTTTTCTAGATAAAGAAACAGAAAAATAATGTTTGGCAGAAGGAACATCTAACGAGATTGCCTGCTTGGCTGGAAGAGCAGCAAGTGCAAAAGACAAGATGCTTGAGTGAACATTGCAGGGTTTCTGAGCAGTTCACTTTTGCTAGTACCAAAAGTCTGAGATACCAGAGGTTGAGCATGAGGTGAATACTTAGCTAAGGCAAGTTTATGGTAGACTTTTTAATACTATAGAAATGAGTAGGTCTTATCCTGAGGGCCATTGGAAATTTACCAGATAGAATGCTTTGGACTGCAAATACTAGATGAGTGGTGGCTAAAACAGTAGGAACCAGAGTTGTTTTGTTTGTTCAGTGATATCTTACGGATCCCATTTGTCCCTTTTTCAGGTGTACTGTCAGCAATGTTTAATTCATGTCTCCTTTCATGGTTGGCTAATCTACGACAGCTTCAAACATCTTGTTCTCACACCACAACATCGCAAGAGCTGCTTTTCTTCACATGTCTTTTTTTTTTTTTTTTTTTTTTTANTGACTTTGAAGTTAATCCAGCAGCTACATGTTTTGGAAAGCAGAGTGCCTCTTAAAGTGTTGGTGATTATGATTCTAGCACTAGAATTTCAGTGTGTATTTTCTTTTTTTTTTTTTTTTTTTTTGAGACAGAGTCTCGCTTAGTCGCCCAGGCTGGAGTGCAGTGGCGGCATCTCGGCTCACTGCAAGCTCCGCCTCCCGGGTTCATGCCATTCTCCTGCTTCAGTCTCCCAAGTAGCTGGGACTACAGGCGCCCGCCGCCTCGCCCGGCTAATTTTTTGCATTTTTAGTAGAGACGGGGTTTCACCATGTTAGCCAGGATGGTCTCGATCTCCTGACCTCGTGATCCGCCCGCCTCGGCCTCCCAAAGTGCTGGGATTACAGGCGTGAGCCACCGCGCCCGGCCCCACATGTCTTTTAAACAGGGAGAAAACTCAGAAGCATGTAAGGGGCTTCTAGTAACATTTCATTGGCTGGGTCACACCACATGCTCATTCCCAAACCAGGCACTGGGAAGACAAGTACGTGATTAGCTTAGAATAAATGTTTCTCTTTCTGAGGCTGAGGAGGGGGATTGGGATAGTAAATATCCCAATAGACTTGTGTTTCTTCTGCAAGAAAGATTAAGGAATGGCTATTGGTAACGAGCCAACAGTGTTTGCTGAATGGGCTCACTGGAGACTTTTGAGCAGGGGAGTCCAAGATGAACTCTGAGTATTAAGGCATATTCCTGTTATGCTGTAAAACAGATTAGCAAGATTTTTCTGTAAAGGACCAGGTGAGAAATATTTGGCACTAGGTGGTCTCTCTCACATCTACTGACCCCTGCTGTTGTCTGCTGTTGTAGAGTGAAAGCCACCATGATTCTATGTAAGCAAACAGGCATGACTGAGCTCCTACAAAACTTTATTTACAAAGCCATGAGGCAGACTGGATTTGGCTTGTGGCCTATAGTTTGCTGGTATTGATGGAATGTAACCATGTAAACAAACCAGGAGACAAAGGAAGCTTTTGCCGTCATCAGCTATAGTTTCCAAGTCACACATCCTTGGATCCTTGGACTAGTATCAATGTATTATAAGGTTTTCACCCATCCATGGTGAAATAAATAAAGTCAGGAGTCTTAGTCACTCATTTTAATATGCTGGCCTTTTCTTTGGTGTTATGCTTTTTAAATTTCTTTTGCTTAATTTTTTTCATGTAAGAAATAACATTAATAGTTGGCAGGTTTTTTATTTATTTATTTATTTATTTATTTTTTTTTTTTTGAGACGGAGTCTCGCTCTGTCAACCCAGGCAGGAGTGCAGTGGCCGGATCTCAGCTCACTGCAAGCTCCGCCTCCCGGGTTTACGCCATTCTCCTGCCTCAGCCTCCCGAGTAGCTGGGACTACAGGCGCCCGCCGCCTCGCCCGGCTAGTTTTTTTGTATTTTTCAGTAGAGACGGGGTTTCACCGTGTTAGCCAGGATGGTCTCGATCTCCTGACCTCGTGATCCACCCGTCTCGGCCTCCCAAAGTGCTGGGATTACAGGCTTGAGCCACCGCGCCCGGCCGTTGGCAGGTTTTTTAAAAAATAAAAGCCCTTTTGTAAATGTTTATGTTCCCAGTGGCAGTGGGAATATAAAGCAGAGGCAGAAGAGAGGTATAGTCTATATGATTTAGTGATAATTGAATGAGAAAGGCTTGGGGGACAGAAAGAAATATCAGATAATTTATAGGTTTCCACGTTGTACACTAGTATTTGACCTGGACATGAGGCAGGAGGAGGCTATTTTCTGGTGAATACAGAAGAGCAAAGAGTAGCAGGTCAACAGGAATGACTAATTTTTTTCTATGTCTGTTTAATGGAATATTCATGTAGGGTTTTTTTTTTTTTGAGTAGGTAATTGGATAACCAGCATTTATAACTTGCATCCTACTAGCTTGACTCTCAGTGATAAGATTTGTCAAAGATCCAGGAATCTGAAAGGTGTTGATAAATGTCCATGTGTATAACCATCAGTGATTGAAAGTCAGCATGCACAGAACGCAGAATTGGGAGAGATAAACTCAATAGATAAAGATGAATATCGGAGTTGTGTTCCTCTTAGGGAATGATACTCTCTGTGATCTGTGTGAGTCACAGCTGTTAGAAGAGAAAGAGAACAAGGAGCGCAGTAAGGAAGCACAGCAAATTCAGTCCTGGAGTGCCATGCTTAATGAGTAATAGCTCACTAGGAATATTGGTTTTGGCATTAAAATGATCTATATCTAAATGCAGATTCGATCAGGGATCACTCTTCAAGGTTAATGTCCAGGCATCTTAAAATTGCATATAAGGCTTTCATTATCTGACTTCTTCCCTATTCTTCATCTTTAGCTCTTTTCCCTGTGCACCCTTTCTCTGGCATTACTGAGCAGCTGGTAATGCCCTACTCATTCATTCTTCTATTGTAGGTAAAATACTTCCACTCTTTCAGGTCTCTCTCCTGCTCTTGCTGCTGCGTGGCATGCTGTCACCCTTTCCAACCCACTACCATTTTTAACCTGGCTAGCCTCAATATTTAAGTCTCTGCTTGGGCATGTGTTCTAGAAAAGCCATCACTGACATGCTTTATTTTCATTATTTTTAAACCCTAACTCCTAGCATGTATGTAGCAGGACTCAATAGGTTGGCTTCATCCTTGGGATGCAAGGCTGGTTCAACATACACAAATCAATAAATGCAATCCATCATATAAACACAACCAAAGACAAAAACCACATGATTATCTCAATAGGTGCAGAAAAGGCCTTCAACAAAATTCAATAGCGCTTCATGCTAAAAACTCTCAATAAACTAGGTATTAATGGTACGTATCTCAAAATAATAAGAACTATTTATGACAACCCCATGGCCAATATCATACTGAATGGGCAAAAGCTGGAAGCATTCCCTTTGAAAACTGGCACAAGACAAGGATGCCCTCTCTCACCGCTGCATTCAACATAGTGTGGGGCGTTCTGGCCAGGGCAATCAGGCAAGAGAAAGAAATAAAGGGTATTCAATTAGGAAAAGAGGAAGTCAAATCATCCCTGTTTGAAGAGGACATGATTGTGTATTAGGAAACCCCATCATCTCAGCCCCAAATCTCCTTAAGCTGATAAGCAACTTCAGCAAAGTCTCAGGATATAAAATCAATGTGCAAAAATCACAAGCATTCCGATACACACCAATAACAGGCAAACAGAGAGCCAAATCATGAGTGAAGTCCCATTCACAATTGCTACAAAGAGATTAAAATACCTAGGAATCCAACTTACAAGGGATGTGAAGGACCTCTTCAAGGAGAACTACAAACCACTGCTCAACGTTATAAAAGAGGACACAAACAAATGGAAGAACATACCATGCTCATGGATAGGAAGAATCAATATTGTGAAAATGACCATACTGCCCAAGGTAATTTAGAGATTCAGTGCCATTCCCATAAAACTACCAATGACTCGCTTCACAGAATTGGAAAAAAACTACTTTAAAGTTCATATGGAACCAAAAAGGAGCCCGCATTGCCAAGACAATCCTAAGCAAAAAGAACAAGGCTGGAGGTGTCACGCTACCTGACTTCAAACTATACTATAAGGCTACAGTAACAAAAACAGCATGGTACTGGTACCAAAACTGAGATATAGAGCAATGGAACAAATACAACCCTCAGAAATAATACCACACATCTACAACCATCTGATCTTTGACAAACTTGACAAAAACAAGAAATGGGGAAAGGATACCTTATTTAATAAATGGCACTGGGAAAACTGGCTAGCTATATGTAGAAAGCTGAAACTGGATCTCTTCCTTAAACCTTATACAAAAATTTATTCAAGATGGATTAAAGACTTAAATGTTAGACCTAAAACCATAAAAACCCTAGAAGAAAACCTAGGGAATACCATTCAGGCAATAGGCATGGGCAAGGATTTCATGACTAAAATACCAAAAGCAATGGCAACAAAAGCCAAAACTGACAAATGGGATATAATTAAACTAAAGAGCTTCTGCACAGCAAAAGAAACTACCATCAGAGTGAACAGGCAACCTGCAGAATGGGAGAAAATTTTACAATCTACCAATGTGACAAAGGGCTAATATCCAGAATCTACAAAGAACTTAAACAAATTTACAAGAAAAAATCAAGCAACCCCATCAAAAAGTGAGCAAAGGATATGAACAGACACTTCTCAAAAGAAGACATTTATGCAGCCAACAGACACATGAAAAAATGCTCATCGTCACTGACCATCAGAGAAATGCAAATCGAAACAACAATGAGGTACCATCTCATACCAGTTAGAATGGCAATCATTAAAAAGTCAGGAAACAACAGGTGCTGGAGAGGATGTGGAGAAATATGTATGCTTTTACACTGTTGGTGGAACTGTAACTAGTTCAACCCTTGTGGAAGAGAGTGTGGCGATTCCTCAAGTATCTAGAGCTAGAAATACCATTTGACCCAGTCATCCCTTTACTCTGCATATACCCAAAGGATTATGAATCATGCTGCTATAAAGACACATACACACATACGTTTATAGCACCACTATTCACAATAGCAAATACTTGGAACCAACCTAAATGTCCATCAATGATAGACTGGATTAAGAAAATATGGCACATATGCATGATGAAATACTATGCAGCCATTAAAAAGGATGAGTTCATGTCCTCTGTAGGGACATGAATGAAGCTAGAAACTGTCATTCTGAGCAAATTATCACAGGGACAGAAAACCAAACACCACATATTCTCACTCATAGGTGGGAATTGAACAATGAGAACACTTAGACACAAGGTGGGGAACATCACACACTGGGGCCTGTCATGGGGGAGGGGACGGGATAGCATTAGGAGATATACCTAATGTAAATGATGAGTTAACAGGTGCAGCACTCCAACATGGCACATGTATACATACGTAAGAAACCTGCACGTTGTGCACATGTACCCGAGAACTTAAAAGTATAATAAAAATAATAAATAAATAAATTTCTGAGTAAAATAAAGACTGTTTTTACAAAGATGATATGCAAGACTGTCGTCTGCAGTCTTGGAGCACAGGGGACAGACTTGTGGAGGAGTAATGTACAGTTCAGGTGGTAAAGATGCAGTAGAAAAATCAGTGAAGTACTAAGGCAGCCTCAAGGAAGGAGTTACCTGTTGATCCGGGAAAGACATGCAGAATCAAATAAGACTTCACATAGCATTGTTTTAAAAGATGAAAAATAAGGTCAGGTGTGGTGGCTCACACCTGTAATCCCAGCATTTTGGGAGGCTGACAAGGTAAATCACAAAGTCAAAAGATCAGGAAAATCCTGGCCAATGGTGGAAGCCCATCTCTACTAAAAATACGAAAATTAGCTGGGCATGATGGTGCATGCCTGTAATCCCAGCTTCTCGGGAGACTGAGACAGGAGATTGCTTGAACCAGGGAGTTGGAGGTTGCAGTGAGCTGAGATTGCACCACTGCACTCCAGTCTGGTGACAGAGCAAGACCTTGGCTTAAAAAAAATGAAAAATGAAAATAAATTTGTCATAATAATAGAGGGAAATATTTTAGATATTAGGAATACATTGTACACTAATAAAGGTGTCAGTAGTAGTTTTGGAAATCATTTATAAGGTACTATTGTTGCAGAAAACATGAGGCCAGAGAGACCCAGTGGGTGAAACAGGAGGATTTTATTTAGGTGCACACCAGCTCAGCTGATTTGCATTCAAAAACTGAGTCCTGAACAAAGACAAGGCTTGGCTTATATAGACAAGCTTACAGAAGCAGAACAAAGACAGTTATTCATATAGTGACAGTTTTGCAATCCCAGCATAGCTTGAGACCTTGCAGCTGCATTGAAGGAAAACAGAAACTTGCAAATAATATGCATTTGTAAATGGCTACGAGTAAATGCTGAGGGGAAGGGGAGATGGTAAAGGAATTTGTTTTCTTAACCTTGCTATGGGATGTCTGGAGCCCATACCTATGGACTCTGGCTTCTCAGACAGGGTCACCACGACCTTTCCTGGGCCCTGGCTGTTACTATCCTTAGAGTCAGAGTAGCTAAGTGCAGGAAAACTTGTTTCTCTTTAAAACTAAGTTTCCTTTTCTTTAGATTTACTGTTTCACTATTAGGAAGTGAACAACATATTTTGTTACCTTGTATGTTTCTACTGTATTTTAAAGTTGTGTTTCTGGTAGTTTTGTTCTTTTCTGTTGGGTGGATGAATTTGTGAGTGAATTACATCAGGTGTCTCCCCAAGTGGTTTGTTGACGTTTTGGAGAATTATTTCCTAAGTAACTATTTCATGAAAGACTAAACATTCAATTTATGAAATAAAATAAAATGTTTTAAATCTATTTTTATAAAAGCAATAGTTTTTAACTGTTCTAAGTGGTTGATTTTAACAGAATATACGGATTTCTCAACAGAACAAGACTTAAAGCTGACATAAGAGAAAGAGTCACAAAGGCTTAAAGGCAGCGAAAATAGCCAGCCAGCAGCATGGAAAATTTTAAATTTAAATTTTTGATTTAATGTTGTTTTCTTTGCTTTAATAATATTAGATAGTCCAAATGAAATTATTTTTCAGACTGGGTTTTGAGAATCAATAGATTCTTTAAGAATTTTAAACAGATTCTTAAAATTTATTTTAATAAATTCAGCAATCTCATTAACAGAAGAATCAATAGATTCTAATTTAACATTTGATATCTAACTTAAGAAACATAACAACTATAAAAATTTAAAACACTCTTATTTTACAATATTCTTATTTAAAATATTCCTATCTGCCTTTTTTATTAGCTTATAGCTAATCTTTCCTCTTGGAATAAAGGAAAAACAAATTCCAGAACTTTGTTTGTACTTTGATTTTTACAACACCTTAACATGATAAAGAAAGTAACATCAATTATTGGATTATATTATTAAGCAGTAGAATTATGACCAATGTAACATTGATGGTCCCTGAGCTGGAATCACGATTAAAGTGTAATCATGGCCAGTGGTTGAAAACCTGCAATTTTACATTGTCAGTCACTGATACCAAGGTTAAAGATATATTCTGCCGCCGGGCGCGGTGACTCAAGCCTGTAATCCCAGCACTTTGGGAGGCCGAGACGGGCGGATCACGAGGTCAGGAGATCGAGACCATCCTGGCTAACACGGTGAAACCCCGTCTCTACTAAAAAATACAAAAAACTAGCTGGGCGAAGTGGAGGGTGCCTGTAGTCCCAGCTACTCGGGAGGCTGAGGCAGGAGAATGGCGGGAACCCCGGAGGCGGAGCTTGCAGTGAGCTGAGATCCGGCCACTGCACTCCAGCCCGGGTGACAGAGTGAGACTCCGTCTCAAAAAAAAAAAAAAAAAATTAAAAAAAAAAAGATATATTCTGCCTTGTGGTCTCTCATTGACCTCAGCGTTTCTCTTCAGGGAGGGAACCAGGTCATAAAAGCAATGCAACTGCCTATTGCAAGAATCATATCTTGCAGAACGGGACCTTTGGTGCTAGTGCACAAACACAGTAACATTCTAACCTGTTTCAGTTGCAGAAAACCAGAACAGATTATTTAAAATTTTTATCCACTGTAATTAGTACTCATGAGTATATATTAGAACTGGTCTTAAGCAGATAATCTAGATACACAACACTATCATATCACAGCATATAATTTCAACTACAATTTAAGAATTTGCATTTCTTTCTGCTTAGTGTTGATTTTGGCTCCTCATAATTTAAAGCGTGCCTACAATCCAGTCAGGAAACTTTTTGAAAAGCACTTCAGTGCACTGTAGGGGCTCACTAGTTAGGGTTTCATGAGGTAACCTCTTTCAAGTGAGGAAGATTTTGCAACACTACAAATCATCTGCTAATTAATTTTTGGTAGATTTAACACATAACAAGTTTAGTCGAAACAAATGGTGACAAAGTTAAGTGTGCTGGTTCATGGTTTTCTTCTCCCTTTGGCTAAAGTGAAGTATTTTTCACATGTTAATCAAAAGCCCGTGATGTTGCAGTAGTTAAACATAGATTAAAAAGTTGTCTCAATTTTAATTATTTATTTATTTTAATAGATAAATTTCAATTTTATTTATTTATTTATTTATTTATTTATTTATTTATTTATTTTGAGACGTAGTCTGGCTCTGTCGCCCAGGCTGGAGTGCAGTGGCCGGATCTCAGCTCACTGCAAGCTCCGCCTCCCAGGTTCCCGCCATTCTCCTGCCTCAGCCTCCAGAGTAGCTGGGACTACAGGTGCCCGCCACCTCGCCTGGCTAGTTTTTTGTATTTTTTTTTAGTAGAGATGGGGTTTCACCGTGTTAGCCAGGATGGTCTCGATCTCCTGACCTCGTGATCCGCCCGTCTCAGCCTCCCAAAGTGCTGGGATTACAGGCTTGAGCCACCGCACCCGGCCTTAATTTTCATTATTTTCTGATTTTTCATTGTCCATAAGTAATCACTTAAGAATAAAATTATTTTTAAAACATGTGTTCCAAAAGAGGAGACATCATGGAAATATAACAAGCAAATTAACCTTCTATTTTTGCATCTGCAGAAAATGTCTCAAGGACCAGAAATAAATAAGGATTTTGACAGAGAGGTATACCTTTGTATTCAAATATTTCTGTTGAATTAGATTTTTACATTATGTTGTTTAACAAAGTGTAGCAAGTGTAGACATATATGATCCTATCATGTAAGTAGCACAAATCAGCAGTGAAAACTCAGGAAGAATTCCGTACGTTGTGTATTAAAGAGATATAAACACTAGAGATATTCTTTCATTGTTATGGAGTAAATCCTGAATGGTGCCGTAAAATGCCAGGTAATGGCACTTTAGGAACTTTGGATCAATCATTTTATCTTTCCTGGTTTTAGTCTGGTTATCAATAGATAATGTGGCTAAAGAAGATAGCTTCTTATTCTGTGTATCTTCCAGGTAGAAAATTCAATGGCTATTGAATGTGAAATTTGGGGAACATCTCATTTTCTGGGATTCCACGCTTGTACCTCAGGAGTTTCACTCTGCTCCTTGTGTTGTGGCAAACTTGGGTTTTCATGTTTCAGTGAGCACCATCATGTTTTTTATATCCCAGGAATCAAATGAGAAAAGAATGATCAAAGGCAGTGGGGGAGAAGAACATCTCAGTGCAGAAAAGGGCAATCTTCCTTTCTATTCCTGAAGCCCCGCAGTGTCTCATGCTCTACATCTGACTGTTTAATGTAAAACCTAGGTGGTAAAGACAGAAGACACATTTTATATCTTTGTCTTTTTATTTGTGCATTCCCATGAGTCAAATTGGGTAAATACATATGTAAGATACTGAAGAGTGGTTGGAAATAAAAACACAAAATGAAGGAGGGCCCTTTTTGAATTTTGGAAAATTCTGTTTTATTCATTCAAACAGAAATCAAGTAGACTTTACAAAAATTTCAATGATACACTAATGACATGATAATTACATCTTAATATTTTATAGTAATAGTTCTGTATATATGATCAAACTTAAGTGTGAAATATTTTTAATGACTAAAATAATGACAAACTGAATCAATTGATGAAATCAATTAAAAAGGTTCTTTTTATTCAAAAAAGTGATAACCATCCTTAATCTCAAGCTTCCACTCAAGGTTGAAGAAGAAATGAAGAAGCACGGAGGTAATCATGTGGGATTCCCAGAAAACCTGACTAATGGTGCTGCTGCTAGCAATGGTGGTGATGGATTAATTCCACAAAGGAAGAGCAGAAAACCTGACAGTCAGCGATTTCCTGACACTGAGAATGAAGAGTATCACAGGTAAGCCTATGGCAACATTTAACAGGAGATAACCATGTGCTGTCAAACTAATCCTAATTTGGGCTAATATTCATGATGAACAAATTGTACACTTTTACTAGGATATTCAGCCTTCCCTGTTCATCAGAAAATTGAAAATCAGCAGACAATGAGTTACCATTTTTTCCAGTCATTAATTTATTTGAAAAAATAGGCAGTATGGGTAAATGTGAGGGAAAAGGCATTTGTTTTTTTTGTGAACTTTTATTTTAGCTTCAGCGGTACATGTGCTTGTTTATTATATAGGTAAACTGTATCATGGTGGTTTGGGCTACAGTTTATTTCATCAGCCACATAATAGGCAAAATACCTGAAAGATAGATTTTTGGTAGTCTCCCTCCTGCCACACTCCACCCTCAAGTAGACCCTGGGGACTGTTACTCTCTTCTTTGTGTCCATGAGTTCTCATTGTTTAGTTCCCACTAATGAGTAAGAATATGTGGCATTTTATTTTCTGTTCCTGCATTAGTTTGCTTAGTTTGCTTAGGATAATGGCCTCCATCTCCATCTGTTGTTGCAAAGGATTGGTTTCACTGAAAAAGACATTTCGTACACTGTTGGTAAATACATTTTGAACATTAATTTAGTAGCGTATTCACACACACATATATAACATAGTAAGGATATATAATATACGTATGCTAAGGATATTTGTATAAATTTGTTACATATATACTTACGTATAAGGACATTTATTACAGCATTATTATATCAAAAAGATGGATCCTTATCAATAGGAGATTATCATTATCAAAAGTAAATCTTTACCAATAGGAAATAGCTCAAATTTCATACCCAGAAAATAATGTCGTACACAACCATTTTTTACAAATGAGGTTAGACCTAGAATATACTTCTTATTTCACAATTAAAATGTATTTAAAGCAATTTAAAATGTATTTAAAGTATTTAACACATCTTAAGATAATTTTGTTAGAATTCTTGCAATATCTGCTGTGTTGCAAATGGAAGTTACATGCTACATTAGCGTTGTATCTTGTTAACAACAAGATTGCTAGTTATTAAATTTTTGTTGTCAGTGCCTGAGTGCTGAAATATTGGACTCTCAACCTGAATATTGCCAAGCAATTGTACATAGTGATCTATATTTAATATAAACCTTTCAGTATATTGGATAATATTTTTATTAAAATATATCAAAGGATCTTTCATCTACTAAACCAGGAGTTGACCAGATTTTTCTGCAAAGAGCCAGTTAGTAAATATTTTAGGCTTTGTGGACTATATATATATATACTTTTTTTTTTTTTTTTTTTTTAGACAGGGTCTCTGTTGCCCAGGCTGGAGTGCTGTTGTGTGATCACGGCTCACTGCAGCCTCAAATTTCTGGGCTCTAGCGATCCTCCCACCTCAGCCTCTCTACTAGCTGGGACCACAGGTGTGCAACATCACACCCAGCTAATTGACCCCATGGCCTGTTAAGTGAATAAGCATGGCTGCGTTCTAAGATTCTTGACTTACAAAAACAGGCAATGGGCTGGATTTGGCCCACAGGTGCTAATTTGCTGACCCTTGTGCTAAAATGAAGGCGCTGCTAATGCAGTAACTCTTATTTGTAAAAGTGCCCTACATGTTTGACATTATCTTTCCTTTGAGAAAAGGATATATTTCAGTATTCACCTCGCCATATTTTTTGACTGTGACTTCATATTATTTTTAAATTTTCATTTATAAAATAAGATTATTTTGTGTATTTCTGCCCCTTTATTCCTGTTAATAAAACTCAGTATTTTACTGTGATCAATTACTTTGTATATTTGATGAGTATCAACCGTCCTAGAATTAGCTGATTTTTCTCAAGCAAGAAATACTCTCCTTGAAACTTTTAGTATTTCTTGATCTTTATGTATAAGCATGAACAACATGATAATCAGCTTATGTACTCTAGAAATGTTCAAGGTGACGTTTAGGTCTATAGTTTTAAGAATTTAACACCTTGGTCTGGCATTTTTAATGCCACTTGTGTATAATTTTTATATTCTTTAAAATATATAATTGTTATATGAAATTTGAAAACTACATCTCATTATATAAAATTGGAAACTGTTTGTTACTTTTCCATGACTGTGGAAGAAAATTAAAACATTCTCAGTCATGACTCCTAAGTGTGATGTCCTTAAAAGAACTGTCTACCCTCATGAACTGAAATTTTCTTTTCATTCACTCTTGATCTTACACCAGTAAGTCTTCAATTTCAACACTCCTACAATGTTGTTTTTTCTCAAGATTATCACTAATTTTTTTCTGTAATAAATCTAGGCATTTTTCTTACACCTCATTTTATTTAATCTGTCAGCAATATTTGAGCCAATGGAGGACATCTCGTCTCTAACGGCATCTTCACTTGGCTTCCAGGACCTCACTCTCTCAGGCTTTTCCTCCTGCCTTTCTAGTCCATTCATCATGGTCTGTTTTGCTTGCTCCTCCTCATCCTCCTCCTTTTGGACTTTGTTTTTTCTCCCAGGGCTCAGTCCTCAATCTTCTTTCTCATGAGTTTTTCTTTTTCTTTTTTGGAGACAGAGTTTCACTCTGTCACCCAGGCTGGAGTTTAGTGGTGTGATCTCGGCTCACTACAATGTCTGCCTCCTGGGTTCAAGTGATTCTCCTGCCTCAGCCTCCTGAGTAGCTGGCATTATGGTGCGTGCCACCATGCCAAGCTAATTTTTGTATTTTTAGTAGAGACAGCATTTCCCCATGTTGGCCAGGCTGGTCTCAAACTCTTGACCTCAGGTGATCTGCCTGCCTTGACCTCAGCAGGGACTTTTCTGACCATCCCAACTTTCCCACCACCCTCCCCATCAAACACATGAACATTTCATTTTCCTGCTTTAATTTTTCTCCTCTAACCTACTGTATATTTTGCCTTATCAGTCTGTTGTTATTGTGTGTTTTTCTCACTCTCGTGAATAGGGTTTTTATTTTTCACTACCATATCCTCACTACCTAGTAAAAGGTCTAGCATATTGGACATAGTTACCTAATAAATACTTATTAAATGAATGAACGGAGTTTATCCTGTATATATTGTTTGATTCATTATCACTAAAAATGTTTGACATGGTTCATTCTAACAGTTTTGCCTGGTAATTATATGCATTTTAAAAATTGTTTTCACTCTGTATAATAAGCTACATTCTTTATATTAATTTTCCATTTAGGGAGAAAAGCCCAATATTGTGGTTATTCACTATTTATTCTTTGACTTGTAATAATTGTATTTATGGTAAACTGATTCAGAGGAGTTGCAAACTTTACTGGTATTTTATTTTATTTTATTTTATTTTATTTTATTTTATTTGAGATTGAGTCTTGCTTTATCTCCCAGGCTGGAGTGCAGTGGCGCGATCTCAGTTCACTGCAACCTCTGCTTCCTGGGTTCATGCATTGCTCCTGCCTCAGCCTCCCGAGGAGCTGGGATTACTGGGGCATGCCACCATGCCCAGCTAATTTCTGTATTTTTAGTAGAGACGGAGTTTCAACATGTTGGTCAGGCTGGTCTCAAACTCTACCTCAGGTGATCCAAAGTGCTGAGATTACAGGCGTGAGCCACTGCACCCGAACACTAGTATTTTATTTTTTAAAAAATGAGGGTGGCACATTTAATGGACTTACAGATTTTTTTTCAAGGGATTATGAATGTTTGGAGTTTGAAATAAAAACACAGAGTTGGAATTGTTTTGCTTCCTATAGTAAGAGGAATACTGGTCAGGCACTGGCTATTCTGATGGAGCAGGTGCTGCTGCTTGGCTGTATTTCAGAAGCAAGATGCTCACATCGATATTGGTTGGTGAGCAAAACCAGTGGGTCATTGATTGGTTGACTAGATTTCAAACAGGCTCTGGGTGACTTCTTGTTATCATTGGTACAGGTCATTTCTTTCCTAAGTTAGAGTCAATTTTAATCGAAAATTTTCTGTTTAAAAGTTGCCTTCAATTACTATGTTCAAAATGAAACTATTTTATATTCCAGAATTGTAAACTTCATTTTAACATTTTTGTCAAGATGAATTGGTTAATAATAGCTCTCAGGAAGATCTGTTTTTTTAATACATATTTCTCTGTATAATTTATTCCTTAAAATTAATTATTTTGTTTCTGTTTTTGGTATTTTTAGAAACTTTTGCTCTAGTCCTAACATAATCTCCAGTGGAAGATTTTATTCTCTTTGTCAGTTCATGTATGCATATGGCAGTGCTATTCTATTTTTAAATTCCTTTTCTTTTCTTGTTCACTTTCTTCTCTGTACAATAGCAGTGATATTCTTACATATATTTACCTCGTTAAAAACTAATGATAGTTTTCTGCTGGCAAATTTAACTTTTTTGACTAAATACTAGGCTAAAAGTGAAGACAATTTACCAGATCATTTTATTTTCAAACAAAATCATAACTAATAAAAATTGCTATTTTTGAAATGTAAATAATGATATTTAGATATTTAAAAAGTAAGAATACCCCCCCAATAGTTTGGTTTTGTGTTTCCACCCAAATCTCATGTCGAATTGTAATTCCCAGGTTTTGAGATAAAGACCAGTTGGGAGGTGATTGGATCATGGCGTCAGTTTCCTCCATTCTGTTCTCATGGTAGTGAGTTCTCAAAGGAGCAGATAATTCCATAAGGGGCTCCTTCCCTTACACTTCTCTCTCTCCTGCCACCTTTTGAAGAAGGTGCCTGCTCCCCTTTACCTTCTGCCATGATTGCAAGTTTCCTGAGGCCTCCCCAGCCATGTGTAACTGTGAATCAGTGAAGCCTCTTTATGAATTACCCAGTCTCAGGTGTATATATATGTATGTATGTGTGTGTGTATATATAATTTATTCCACTCATCAGTTGATGGACACAGGTTGATTCCATATCTTTACATATTGTGGATTTTGCAGCAGTAAACATACGTATGTAGGTGTCTTTCTAAGAGTACGATTTCTTTTATTTTGGGTAGGTATCCAGAAATGAGAATACTGGATAGAATGGTAAGATCTACTTTAACAGAACTCTCCATGCTGTTTTCCATAGATTTGTACTAATTCGTATTCCCAGTAGCAGTGTATAACTGTTCTTTTTTCACCACATCCACACCAATATCTGTTATTTTTTTTATTTTTAATACTGGCCATTCTGGCTGCAGTGAGGTGATATCTCACTGTTGTTTTACTGTACATTTCCCTGGGATTAGTGATATTTAGCATGTCTTTATATGCTAGTTCACCATTTGTGCATTTTCTTTATTATTATTATTATTATTATTATAATACTTTAAGTTCTAAGGTACATGTGCATAACGTGCAGGTTTGTTACATATGTATACTTGTGCCATGTTGGTGTGCTGCACCCATCAACTCGTCAACACCCATCAACTCGTCTTTTACATCAGGTATAACTCCAAATGCAATCCGTCCCCTCCGCCCCTCCCCATGATAGGCCCCGGTGTGTGATATACCCCTTCCCGAGTCCAAGTGATCTCATTGTTCAGTTCCCACCTATGAGTGAGAACATGCGGTGTTTGGTTTTCTGTTCTTGTGATAGTTTGCTAAGAATGATGGTTTCCAGCTGCATCCATGTCCCTACAAAGGATGCAAACTCATCCTTTTTTATGGCTGCATAGTATTCCATGATGTATATGTGCCACATTTTCTTAATCCAGTCTGTCACTGATGGACATTTGGGTTGATTCCAAGTCTTTGCTATTGTGAATAGTGCCGCAATAAACATACGTGTGCATGTGTCTTTATAACAGCATGATTTATAATCCTTTGTGTATATACCCAGTAATGGGATGGCTGGGTCATATGGTGCATCTAGTTCTAGATCCTTGAGGACTTCATGTCTAAAACACCAAAAGCAATGGCAGCAAAAGTCAAAATTGACAAATGGGATCTCATTAAACTAAAGAGCTTCTGCACAG
>NW_020257839.1:0-17349 GCF_003255815.1 Theropithecus gelada
ATCCAGAGGCCTTGGGAAACGTTAAGAAGCTCTCCAACCATCTTGCCCAAATCTGCAGCAGCATACAGACCATAAATGAGAAGCCAAAGTTGACAGGGTGGACTTTTTTTTTTTTTTTTCCTTGGGACGGAGTTTCACTCTTGTCACCCAGGCTGGAGTGCAGTGGTGTGATCTTGGCTCACTGCAACCTCTGCCTCCTGAGTTCAAGCGATTCTTCTGCCTCAGCCTTCTGAGTAACTGAGATTACAGGCGCCCACCACCGTGCCCGGCTAAGTTTTGTATTTTTAATAGAGACAGGGTTTCACCATGTTGGCCAGGCTGGTCTCGAACTCCTGACCTCGGGTAATCCCCCCACCTTGGCCTCTGAAAATGCTGGGATTACAGGCTTGAGCCACCGTGCCCAGCCAAGACTTCTTCCCTTCAGGCTTGTTGTTTGAGTGTGAAGTTCCAAAGCAAGGAGCCATGTTCCTCTGGGGGAATTCAGGAAGGGAAGACATGCTGTTCCCACACCAGTTAGGTAGGGCTGTGCTCTTCAGCCCTCCATCCCAGCTGACCCCAGCCATTTCTTGCAGGGGCCATGCCATGGAAACATCCTGTCAGTCTCCAGCTGAATCCTCCCTGCCCTCTGAGCTGCTGCCTTCTGCCCGCTGTACCTCAGCATCCTCTTTGCCCTGCCCTGCCCTGCCTGTAACCGAGGTGGTGCACAAGAACCCTGTGTTCTCCGGAAGACTCCCTCCACCACCCCTACCCAGAGAGCCTTTGCATCTGGCATTTCTGTTCTCTGTGCTTGAGACTGGGAGGTTTAGGCTCAGAGAAGTGAGCTTTGGGCCGTGAGAGGGCTGGTCCAGAAAGTGGGGGGACTGTACAAATCATCAGATCAGGACAGTTGACAGCAATAACCTCAGCAGGGAACACGCACATCTCCCCTCCTGCACTCATCTTTCCTCCCCCTCCTCCCTTTCTTCCTCCTCTTGCTGTTGGAGGTGCTCAGTGGGACTTTGGGATCTTTCACCTGCTGTGCCCAGTAGTTCTTTCGAAGCCCACTTGTGAAACAGTGTTTGGTTTTTTTTGGTTTTCTTTTTTTGAAATGGAGTCTCAATCTGTCACTGAGGCTGGAGTGTAGTGGCATGATCTTGGCTCACTGCAACCTCCATTTCCCAGATTCCAGAAATTCTCCTGCCTCAGCCTCCCAAGTAGCTGGAATTACAGGCACGTGCCACTACACTGGCTAATTTTTGTATTTTTAGTAGAGACGAAGTTTCACCATGTTGGCCAGGCTGGTCTTGAACTCCTGACCTCAAGTGATCCGCCTGTCTCGGCCTCCTGAAGTTCTGAGATTACAGATGTGAACCACTGTATGCAGCTGAAACAGTGTTTTATGTTTATCCTTGTTTAGTGAAGACCAAATACTGGTTTGGAGACAGCTTCTGTGTCTGACTCTTCTACCTCACTAGTGTCAGTGGGCATTTGGATAAGGGAATTGTAGGGCTTCGATTCTAGGGTTTTCATGTGACATAAAATAATTCTCTCTAAGCTGTCTATGGCCCAGTGTTCCCTGCCAAGTCTGTAGGTTTCACTAAGCACTTCTCTTTTATGGGGCTCATGTTGGCAGGGGCGGGTATGATTTGCCTGGTGGCCTCATTCCCTGTGTTTAGCCTGTGCCTGGGGCATGGACTTTGTTAAATGGAGTCAGCAGTGAGGCCCTCATGCTGCAGCCAGCCTCTCTGTCCCAGAGAATCATGTGCTGTGTTCTAAGAATTTGAGAACCAGAGTCCTCACTCACAGGCTTGAAGACACGTGGTTTTCTCAAGTAGGGCTCTTTGTGGTATTTGTTATTACTTTGCAACAAGACCATTTTAGTAATATAGTCCTGTTCAAGTTGAATTCTTTTAAGTTGTTCTCCTTTCCTTGAG
Organism: Theropithecus gelada; assembly: GCF_003255815.1. Lineage (NCBI taxonomy): Eukaryota > Metazoa > Chordata > Mammalia > Primates > Cercopithecidae > Theropithecus > Theropithecus gelada. Next base: position 1,914 of record NW_020257839.1, read on the forward strand.
ATTTTCATATATATTATATATATATACTCTCTCGCTCTCTCTGTATGTGTGTGTGTGTGTGTGTATATATATATATTTGTATGTATTGTTCTTCTGAGGAACGGTATCTCTAAGCTGATTTGTTCTAATCAGAGCTGGTACCTGCTTTCAATAAATTCTGGTTTTGTGTTTAAAAAAAATTGAAGAAGACACAAATAAAGGGAAAGTTACCCCATGTTCATGGATTAGAAGAAATAATATTGTTAAAATGTCCATACTACCCAAAATGGTCTACAGATTTAATACTATTGCTATCAAAATTCCAAAGTCATTTTTTAACAGAAACAGAAAAAAAATCCTAAAATTATACGGAACTAGAAAAAAAAAAAAACCCTGCATAGTGAAAACAATCTTGAGCAGAAAACAACAAAGCTGAAAGCATTGTACTCCTTGATTTCAAGATATATTATAAAGTGATTATAATCCAGACAGCATGGCACTGGCATAAAAGCAGACACATCAATCAATGTAACAGGATAGAATGCCCATAAATAAACTTAAGCAGTTATAGTCCATTGATTTTTGACCAAGGTGCCAAGAACACATACTGGGTACAGTATGATCTTTTCAATAAATAGTATTGGTTAAACTGGATATTCACATGTGGAAGAATAAAACTTTACTCTTATCTCACAGCATGTACAAAAATCAACTCAAAATGGATAAAAGTCTTAATACTTGAAATTTTAAAGCTATTAGAAGAAAACATAGGGGGAAAGCCCCATGACATTGGTCATGACAATTATTTCTTGAATACAATTCCAAAAGCTGGCCAGGTGCAGTTATTCATGCCTGTTATCCCAGCACTTTGGGAGGCTGAGGCGGGTGGATCACCTGATTTCAGGAGTTTCAGACCAGCCTGACCAACATGGTGAAACCTCGTCTCTACTAAAAATATAAAAATTAGCTGGGTGTGGTGGTGGGTGCCCATAATACCAGCTACTCAGGAGGCTGAGCAGAAGAATGGCTTGAACCCAGGAGGCGGAGATTGCAGTGAGCCAAGATCTTGCCACTGCACTCCAGCTGGGGCAACAGAGCGAGACTCCACCTCAAAAAACAAACAAGCAAACAAAAAACTTCAAAAGCACCAGCAACAAAACCAAAAGAAATAACTAATAGCATGAAGATACAACCCAGAAATTGGAAAAAATATTTTCAAATTATACATCTGATAAGGGGCTAATGTTCAAAATATGTAATACTTTTGCTATGACTCTAACAACTCAATAGCAAGAAAACAAATAACAAAATAACACAAGGAAAAATGGGCAAAGGATCTGAACAGGCATTTCTCAAAAGAAGAAATACAAATGGCCAAAAGAAATATGAAAAAAATAGCATCTCTAATCATCAGGAAAATGCGAACTAAACACATAATGAAGTATCACCTTATGTCTGTTAGAATGACTGTTATCAGAAAGACAAACCATCACCAGTGCTGGCAAGCATATGGAGAAAAGAATTCTTTTTTTAAAAAAATTTGTATTTTTGGTTCAGGGGTACATGTGCAAGTTTGTTGTATAGGTAAATTGCATGTCATGGGGGTTTGGTGTACAGATTATTTCATCACACAGATAATAAGCATAGTACTGGCCGGATGCAGTGGCTCGAGTCTATAATCCCAGCACTTTGTCAGGCCAAGGCGAGTGGATCACCTGAGGTCAGGAGTTGAGCCTCGCCTCACCAACATGTCGAAACTCTCTCTCTGCTAAAAAATAACCAAAATTAGCCAGGCATGGTGGTGGGTGCCTGTAATCCCAGCTACTTAAGAGGCTGAGGCGGGAGAATGACTTGAACCTGGGAGGTGGAGGTTGCAGTGAGCCGAGATCACACCATTGCACTCCAGCCTCAGCAACAGAGAGAGACTCCATCTCAAACCAACAGAAAAAAGTGCTCGCTTTGGTAGCACATATACTAAAAAAGAAAAAGAAAAAAAGAGTAAGCATAGTACCTTTCTATCCTCACTGTCCTCCCTCCCTCAAGGAGGCCCCAGCATCTGTTGTTCCCTCTTGGTGTTCATGTGTTCTCAATATTTATCTCCCACTTATAAATGAGAGTGTTTGGTTTTCTGTTCCTGCATTACATCGCTTCAGATAATAGCTTCAGCTCCATCCATGTTGCTGCAAAGGACATGATCTTGTTCTTTTTTTTATGGCTGTGCAGTATTCCATGGTGTGTATGTACATTTTCTCTAACTAGTCTCCATTGATGGGCATTTAGGTTGATTCTGTCTTTGTTATTGTGATGAGTGCTGTGATACACATGCCTGTGTCTTTATAATAGAACAATATATATTCCTTTGGGTATAAACCTGGTAATGGGTTTGCTAGGTCAAATGGTAGTTCTGTTTTAACTTCTTTAAGAAATTGTCAGGCCAGTCATGGTGGCTCACGTCTGTAATCCCAGCACTTTGGCCTGAAGAGGGTGGATCACTTGAGGTCAGGAGTTTGAAACCAGCCTAGTCAACATGGTGAAACTCTATCTCTACTAAAAATACAAAAATTAGCTGGGTGTGGTGGTGGATGTCTGTAATCCCAGCTACTCGAGAGGCTGAGGCCAGAGAATCACTTGAACCCAGGAGACGGAGGTTGCAGTGAGCCGAGATCACACTGCTGCCCTCCAGCCTGAGTGACAAGAGCGAAACTCTGTCTCATAAAAAGAAAAGAAAAGAAATTATCAAACTGCTTTTCACAATGGCTGAACTAATTTGTATTCCCACCAGCAGTGTATATACATTCCCAAGAGAAAAGGGAATTCTTAAACATCATTGGTGGGAATTTAACTTGGTACAGTCATTTTGGGAAATAATATGAAGGTTCCTCAAAAACTAGAAATAGTATTACCGTATGATCCAGCAGTACCACTTCTTGGTATGTACCCTAGTGGAATGAAATTGATCTGTCAAAAGACATCTCACATTTTTATTTCAATCTTTTAAAATATATTAAGACTTATTTTGTGGCCTAACATATAATCTATCCTGAAGAATGTCTTGTGTTTGAAAAAAATGTGTATTACTTTGCTGTTGGATGAAATATTCCACATATGTCCATTAGGTCTATGTGGTCTAAAGTGTAGTTTAAAGCTGACATTTTTTTTTTTTTTTTTTTTTTTTTTTTTGAGACGGAGTCTCGCTCTGTAGCCCAGGATGGAGTGCAGTGGCCGGATCTCAGCTCACTGCAAGCTCCGCCTCCCGGGTTCACGCCATTCTCCGGCCTCAGCCTCCCGAGTAGCTGGGACTACAGGCGCCCGCCACCTCGCCCGGCTAGTTTTTTGTATTTCTTAGTAGAGACGGGGTCTCACCGTGTTAGCCAGGATGATCTCGATCTCCTGACCTCGTGATCCGCCCATCTCGGCCTCCCAAAGTGCTGGGATTACAGGCTTGAGCCACCGCACCCGGCCAAGCTGACATTTTTAAGCAGATATTCTGTCTGGATAGTCTATTCATTTCTGAAAGTAGGGTATGTAAATCCCTTACTATTACTGTAATATAGTGTATCTCCCCCTCAAGTCAACTAATATTTGCCTTATATATTTAGAAGCTCTGATATTGGATGCATATATATTTACAATTGTTAGTTTTTTGATGAACTGACCTCTTCGTCGTGATATGATGACCTTCTTTATATCATTTTACAGTTTTTGACTTCAAGTCTGTCTTCTGTGATAGGAGTATCGGTCTCTGTGCTCCCTCTTTTAGTTTCTAATTGCATGGAATATCTTTCCAACTGAAGTATGTACAATTGTAAGGCCTTTTTGCTAGCAGAATTTACTTTGATAAAATTATTTACACTAGTGATGTTATATTACATATTCTGTTAGCACTCCAAAATACTGAGAGGTAGTTTATAACATACTAACACAATTGTTAATAAAAAGCAATAGCATATATGCATATAAAATATTATTTCACTCTTTCCTGCTTGTTCTTCAGGTAATAAGTTTAAAGCAAATTTGCTAACCTATAAATAATCTCTGCCTGTTGTTGGTATGTATAGTGTAACCACACTTACATGGTTAAAAGAATTATAGCTATTAATCAAATTGTGCAGTTATGGGTTATTTTAAATGTGTTTTTTATTCATGTGTTCATTCATTATTTCATTATTTCATTCGTTCATGATTGTCAGGGATTGATAATGAGAGTTGTTGATTCATTACATTTTTTTACTAGTGGAAAATGAAAATCACTGTGACTTTGTTAAGCTCTGAGATATGCTTCTTTGTACCAATATGGAAAATCTAAAAGAAAAAACCCACACTCAGCACTGTGAAAGTTATACCAAAAACTGGAGAAAATGGGCTTTACAGATGTGGGCCCAGACAATCAGCCTGTTAGGTGAGTAAAAATATTGCTAGCACAACCAAATGGATAATTTAGGAGTCCCCTACAAGCAGAAGACACAATAATTTGGGTATGAGAATAATTATACTTCTCCCATCTTGAGCCATCCTAAAGAAAACATCCTGAATGTTAGGTGTTTTTATCATCTTTTGATGAAGATAGAGATAGTAGGAACAACATCATGCGAGATCTCATTTTTGTGCTGAAATATGTGTATTCAATATGTGTATATGCTGGAATGTGTGTTGAAGAAAAAACCCAGTATTTTGTTCTATTTTTTTGTATTTATATGAAATGTGTATGTATTATATGAAAGAAAGGATAGGCTGGGCACGGTGGCTCTTGTCTGTAATCCCAGCACTTTGGGAGGCCGAGGCGGTTGGATCATCTGAGGTCAGGAGTTCGAGACCAGCCTGGCCAACATGGTGAAACGCTGTCTCCACTAAAAATACAAAAATTAGCCAGGCGTGATGGCATGCACCTGTAATCCCAGCTACTGGGGAGGCTGAGGCAGGAGAATCACTTGAACCCAGGAGGTGGAGGTTGCAATGAGCTGAGATCGCATTACTACACTCCAGCCTGGGCAACAGAGCTAGACTTGGTCTCAAAAAAAAAAAAAGGATAAAGAAAAAGATGGAAAAATATTAGCAAAGTTTGACAAAAGATATTAAGAAGAGTTTGATGGAGAAACCAGCTGAGAAGCAGTAGTGCAGTGTCCTGGAAGTTAAATGAGAAAAATTTGAGAGCAGATATATTGCTCTAACTTGAAGAAGAATAGAACTGGGTGTGGTGGCTCCTGCTTGTAAGCCCGGTACTTTGGGAGGTCGAGGCAGGCAGATCACCTGAGGTCAGGAGTTTAAGATCAGCCTGGCCAACATGGTAAAACCCTGTCCCTACTAAAAATACAAAAAAAATTAGCTGGGTGTGGTGCTGGGTGCCCATAATCTCAGTTACTTGGGAGGCTGAGGCAGGAGAATCGCTTGAATCTGGGCGGCAGAGGTTGCAGTGAACTGAGATCCTGCCGCTGCACTCCAGCCTGGGCAACAAAGCGAGACTCTGTCTCAAAAAAAAAAAAAAAAGAATAGGACTTGTGCTGCAAAAAACATATGGAAATATGGCACTGTAGTGTATGTAATTATATCATTATATCATTCATTGTTCTTTGCAGACACCCAAAATTTAACTATCTTAAATGAATAATATCGTGAAAGGCTCTTTGCTTTATTTTAGACAATTTTTGAAAATCGTCTCATACATTAGAGGTTTCGCTGAATTTTACTGTCAAAAGATGTGAAGAAGGTATGATATGCTGGAAAGTGGTGGGGATAAGAATTCACTCATACAAGTGTTGGAAAATTGTAGTATTCTTTACATGTACTCTCTATATAACATTTCTCTTTAGTTTTCAAGAAATCTTTGAAGCCAAAAAACAAGAGTTCTACAATCAATGTCAGAGGGAAGAAGAAGAGTTGAAACAGAGATTTATGCAGCGAGTCAAGGAGAAAGAAGCAACATTTAAAGAAGCCGAAAAAGAGGTCAGTACTGACATTTGATATAATTTGCATTAATTTTTAGGTGCCCTATTAATTTGGGGGTTTTAATCTCAAGAGTTTAGTTGATATTTTTGGAGGATACTTGCTATTTTTCAAAAAGTAGCTTTTTACCATGTAGATTTGAAGATAGCCTTTACAAAATTGTAGTCTGTAATGTTTTTTTCTAGAGAACTTAATTTTCCATTTAAGTAACTCTTAAGATAATTTTATAAAAATTTATTTATTTTATTTACAATTTAAATTTTCATGCATAAAGTTTAATTTGTGACAAACCCAAGCTATTTATTTTGAGAAGAGTCTTGTACTATCTATTGCTATTAATGCACTAGAAGATTGTCTTCACTTTTATAAATAAGCAAATGTTGACTAGTGCTGGCCTTGATTAATGAGAAAATTTTAAGTTGGTAAATTATGTAAATTTTTTTTTTTTTTTTTTTTTTTTTTTGAGACGGAGTCTCGCTCTGCCGCCCAGGCTGGAGTGCAGTGGCCGGATCTCAGCTCACTGCAAGCTCCGCCTCCCGGGTTCACGCCATTCTCCTGCCTCAGCCTCCCGAGTAGCTGGGACTACAGGCGCCCGCCACTGCGCCCGGCTAGTTTTTTGTATTTTTTAGTAGAGACGGGGTTTCACCGTGTTAGCCAGGATGGTCTCGATCTCCTGACCTCGTGATCCGCCCATCTCGGCCTCCCAAAGTGCTGGGATTACAGGCCTGAGCCACCGCACCCGGCCCAAATTATGTAAATTATTTATTTATTTTATTCCATGCCATTTCTGATAAAATGGAAAAGAAGGCTATTAATATAGTTTTAATTATTTGCCACAAATATGTTTTTGGTGAAGATATATTTTTGAAACCATGATTTCTTTCTCTCAAGTATAGGTGGCTTTAGTTTAAGAACATTTAGTTTTATTAGGTAGATTGGAACATGAACTTCCTTTTTCATAAAAATAAAATGGTAATTAGGTGCTAGAGGCCAGATGTCTCACTCAAAGACAGTTGAATTATAAGTAATAAAAATTTTGGCCGGGTACAGTGGCTCACACCTGTAATTCCAGCACTTTGGGAGATGGAGGCAGGCAGATCACCTAAGGTCAGGAGTTTCAGATGAGCCTGGCCAACATGGTGAAACACTGTCTCAACTAAAAATACAAAAATTAGCCAGGCATGGTAGTGCATGCCTTTAATTCCAGCTACTTGGGAGGCTGAGGCAGGAGAATTGCTTGAACCTGGGAGGCAGAGTTTACAGTGAGCCGAGATCGCGTCACTGCACTCCAGCCTGGGCAACAAAGCGAGATGACTCCTCAAAAAAAAAAATCATTAGCTTAGATGTAAAAAAAAGTCTGGATGTATACATGGGTAAGTCATGGTATCCAAGGACAACAGACATAGCTGGGTCTCATGAAGACTTAAATCAAAACTAGGAAGTGACCAGACACCAAAGCAACCATTTAAATTTTCTCTTTCTCTTCCACTTCACTTCCCTTAGTTATGAACTTTATTCCTGTACGTCTGCTTCTTTTTTCTTTCTGGAGATTAGTTTCTTTTCCATATCTCAACTATGTGTTCTCTTAGGGTTGATTACATATCTTGATTATTGTCAATTAATGCTGCAATAAACATGAAAGTGTAGATATCTCTTTGACACACTGATTTTATTTCCTTTGAATATGTAACTATTAGTGGTGTTTAATGTTTAATGAAGTCCCATATTGTTTTTCATAATAGCTGTACTGATTCAAATTTTTATCAAAAAATTGACATATAGTGGCAATTATTCATTGAATAAATGGACCCAGCAATAGTGCATTAGCTATGCTATATGCATACATTAAAAATGCAGATATATTGACTTTCGAAAGATAATGTAACTTCTTACTGCTTTTGAACATGTTTGTGAGTTATATTGCTGAGGGATCTTTATCTTCTCATTCTTTCATCTTAATCCAATGTTATTAAAATTGAAATCACCAATATTATTCCATATCTAAAAATAATATCTACCTTGTAAAAATTATCACTCTGGGCCGGGCTTGGTGACTAATGCCTATAATCCCAGCACTTTGGGAGGCCAAGGCGGGCAGATCACAAGGTCAGGAGATCAAGACCATCCTGGCTAACACGGCAAAACCCTGTCTTGACTAAAAAAAAAGTACAAAAAATTAGCTGGATGTAGTGGCAGGTACCTGCAGTCCCAGCTACTCAGGAGGCTGAAGCAGAAGAATGGCGTGAACCCGGGAGGTGGAGCTTGCGGTGAGCCGAGATCACGCCACTGCACTCCAACCTGAGTGACAGAGCGAAACTCCATCTCAAAAAAAATAATTATCACTCTGCTGCATTTGAGAATAGACTTTTTAGGTAATAATGATATAATCCATAGGGTTTTTTGGGGGCACAGAAGGATTCATGGTAACAGAACATTTTATTTTGTATTTTCCCAGAGCTATAAAACATGATGTTATAATAGTATAAGGCATATTTTTCCTCTTTTCATAATTTTTTTTTAAAAAAATTAGTGTTTGTTTCCCATATAACTTTTAACTTTATAAGTAAATATTTGTCTCTTTCAGCTGCAGTTTTATGTGAAACAGAGTTTCCAGATTTATGTAGCATGGAAAGTTTTTATAAGTCAGAGTTACTGATTTTTGCTATTTTCTCAGTTATTTAGTTCTTTTATCTTTAGTTGATTTTTTTTTTGTAGTGACACATTTTGTTTCCATTCTCATTTTCTTTTGTTTATATTCTATGTATATTTCATTTTTGGTTACTATGAGAATTACACATAACATCCTAGAGTTATAACATTCTAATTAGAATTTATTTCAACTTAAGTTCAATCACATACCAAAATTCTACTGCTATATAGCTCTACTGTTTTTATGTTATTGATGTAACAAATTATATCTTTATTCACTATGTGCCACCTAACAGATTTATAATTACAATTTATGCATTTGTCTTTTAAATCCTGTAGAATATAAAAAGCAGTTACAAACAAAAATTACAATAATACTGTTTTTATGTTTGTTTACATATTTACCAGAGTTTTATATATTCATATAGCTTGCTTATGTACTTATATAGATACTGCCTAGAGCTCATTTATTTCAACCTGAAGGAGTTTAACACTTCTTGTATGGCAGATTTAGAGATAAATGGATTTTTTTCAGCTTTAAAAAAAAATCTGGAAATGTCTTAATTTCTCCCTCATTTTTGAAGGACAAGTTTTCCAGCTGTAGATTTCTCAATTGACAGGTTTCTTCATTATTTTAAATATATAATCCACTGCCTATGGCCTTCAAGGTTTCTGCTGAGAAATCAGCTGCTAATGTTATCCAGATCCCTTGTCTGTGAGAGTTGCTCTTTTCTCTGAGCTTTCAGTATTCTCACATTGTCTTTTTGTTTGTTTGTTTGTTTGTTTGTTTTTTGAGACAGAGTCCTGTTCTGTCACCCAGGCTGGAGTACAGTGGTGTGATCTCAGCTCACTGAAACCTCCGTCTCTTGGGTTCAAGTGATTCTCCCATCTTGGCCTCCAAAGTGGCTGAGGCTACAGGTATGTGCCACCATGCCCAGCTAATTTCTTTGTATTTTAGTAGAAATGAGGTTTTGCCATGTTGCCCAGTCTGGTTGCAAACTCCTGGCCTCAAGCAATCTGCCTAGGACTACCATTTACCCACCAATCTCATTACTTGGTGTATACCCAAAAGAAAATAAATCATTCTACCAAAAAGGCACATTCACTTGTATGTTTATCACAGCACTATTCACACTAATAAAGACATGGAGTCAACTTAGATGCCCATCAATGGTGGACTGGATGAAGAAAATGTGGTACATTTACACTGTAAAATACTACACAGCCATAAAAAAGAACATGTCTTTTGCAGCAACATGGACACAGCTAGAGGCCATCATCCTAAGAAAATTAACATAGTATCAGAAAACCAAGTGCTGCATGCTCTTATTTACAAATGGGACATATGAACATACATTGGGTACATATGGACATAAAGATGGGAAGAGCAGACACAGGGTACTACTGGAGGGGGCAGAGGAAAGAGACGGGGAAGGCAAGGACAGAAAAAGTACCTATTGGGTACTATGCTCACTATCTGGGTGATGGGATCATTCATACCCCAAACCTCAGCATCTCACGATACACTCATGTAACAAACCTGCACATGGACTCTCTGAATCTAAAATAAAAGTTGATCATATTAAAAAAATTACACGCATGTATACTTATTGGCACTCTTAAAGGCTGTCAGGGCTGGGCTTGATCTAAGCACAAAATGACTCAATCACAGAACCAACCCAACCACAAAATTGATTGATTTAATCACAGTAAATAACTGATTTTTTTTTTTTTTTTTTGAGACGGAGTTTCACTCTTGTTGCCCAGGCTGGAGTGCAGTGGTGCAATCTCGGCTCACTGCAACCTCCACCTCCCAGGTTCAAGTGATTCTTCTGTCTCAGCCTTCTGAGTAGCTGGGAATACACGTATGCACCACTACGTCCGGCTAATATTTTGTCTTTTTAATAGAGGTGGAGTTTCACCATGTTGGTCAGACTGGTCTCAAACTCCTGACCTCAGATGATCTGTTCGCCTCGGCCTCCCAAAGACATTAATTGATTTAACTGCAAAGATGTTATGATGGAAAAGTGAAACCATCATAGAAATTTTGGATATCTAAAATAGCATATTTAGATATTTTTAAAAATATTTTGAAATAATACAAAATAAAAACAAAACCTTTTTATTGTGCATCACAGAAAGACACTTTCCTCAAAAATATATAGATCACATGAATTCATCACATAATACACTTTTTTTTTGTTTTTGAGATAGAATTTCACTCTTGTTGCCCAGGCTGGAGTGCAGTGGTGTAGTCTCAGCTCACTGCAACCTCCACCTCCCAGATTCAAGCCATTCTCTTGCCTCAGCCTCCCAAGTAGCTGGGATTACAGGCGCCTGCCACCATGCCCTGCTAAGTTTTTTTATTTTTAGTAGAGACGGCGTTTCACTCTGTTGGCCAGGCTGGTTTCGAATTCCTAACCTCAGGTGATCTACCCGCCTCCGCCTCCCAAAGTGCTGGGATCACAGGCGTCAGCCACTGCGCCCAGCACAAAATATACATTTGTAACACACAAGTCAAGAAACAGAACATTGACAGCACCCCATAATCACCCCACAGCCCTTCCCAAACACTGTCTTCTCTTTCTTCCTCAAGGGAACCGCCATCCTGACTTCTAACACTGTAGATCCCCTTAACTGGCTTTGTTTTTGTTTTAGTTTTTAACCTTATATAAATGGAATTATGCAGTTTGCATGCTTTTGTGTTGGGCTTCTTTTGCTCAACATTATGCTTATGAGATCCATTTACACTGCTATATATAGCTGTGGTTTCTTTTTTTTCATTACTATGTACTGTGCCCTTCTGTGATACACCACAGTTTATTTAGTCCTTCAACTGCAAATGGACATTGGGTTGTTTCAACCTGGGCTATTACAAAAAATGCTGTCATGCCCATTGTTTTTAGATGTCTCTGGCTGCACATTTATATTTAGAGAGAGACATTTAAAAACAAGATTAAATATACTTGTTCCACAACCTTCTTGACTCTTTTAATTGTAGTAATTCTGGTGGGTTTGTGGTGGTATCTCATTATGGTTTTAATGTGCGTTTTCTGATTTATTAATGAGGCTGAACACTTTTTCATGTTTACTGGTCATTTAACAATTCTCTTTTGTGAAGCATCTGTTCCAAATGTTTTCCTACGTTTCTACTGGGTTGTCTTTTCTTTATCAATTGGCTGGAGTTTATATATTATTGACATAAGTCCTTTCAGAGTTGTGAGTGCTGCAAATGTGTTTTCTTCTCTGTGGCTTTTTAGTCTTTTAGTTATGTCTTTTGGACAGCAAAATGTCAGTGTGGTCAAATATTAATCTATTAGTCTTTTCCTTTATGATTCATGCTTTTTTTTTTTTTTTTTTGAATGGAGTTTTGCTTTTGTTGCCCAGGCTGGAATGCAATGGTGCAATCTCGGCTCACTACAACCTCCACCTCCCAAGTTCAAGCTATTCTCCTGCCTCAGCCTCTCAAGTAGCTGGGATTACAGGCATGCACCACTACTCCTGGCTAATTTTGTATTTTTAGTAGAGACAGGGTTTCTCTATGTTGGTCAGGCTGATCTTGAATTTCCAATGTGAGGTGTTCTGCCCACCTCAGCCTCCCAAAGTGCTGGGATAACAGGTGTAAACTATCGCACCTGGCCTGATTCATGCTTTTGAAAGGCAATTTAATAGACCTTTTCCTAATTTGGTGTCCTGAAGATATATGTCTCTATTACCTTCTAGATTAGTGCTGTCCAATAAAAATAGGAAGCCACACATGCAATTTAAAATTATCTAGTATTTACATTAAGAGAACAAAAATAATCAGATAAAACTAATTATAGTAATGTTTAACTTAGTATATCCAAATTATTATTTCAAAATTTTAATGTTAAAATACAGATATTTTAAGTTTTTTTTCTACTAAGTGCTTAAAATCCAGTGCAAGTTTTACACTTAATAGCACATCTTAAATGCTCAATAGTCATACATGAACAGAGTATTTCTAAAAGATTTATTGTTTTTACCTTTTCATATTCAGGACTATGGTCTATCTGCAGTTTATTATTATTATTGTTATTATTATTTTCAAGACAGAGTCTCACTCTGTCATCCAGGCTGGAGTGCAGTGGCATGATCTCAGCTTACTTCAACCTCCGCATCCCGGGTTCAAGCGATTCTCCCACCTCAGCCTCCCGAGTAGCTGGGATTACAGGTGACACTACCACACCCAGCTAATTTTTATATATTTTGAGAGACACAGGGTTACCATGTTTGCCAGGCTGGTCTCAAACTCCTGACCTCAAGTGATCCACCTGCCTTGGCCTCCCAAGGTACTGGGATCACAGGTGTGAGCCACTGTGTCCAGCCTGCAATTGATTTGCATGTAGTGTGATGTAGGAGTCTAGCTTAATTTTTTTTCCAAATGAGTATCCAATGGATTCAGCACCAATTTCTTGAAAAGAAATCCCCTCTGCTCCTTTTTTCTTAAAATGACCACATATGCATGAGAGTCTGTTTCCAAACTCTATTCTATGCCCTTTGTCTACTTGTTTATGCTTTCACCAGCACTATACTAGATTAATTATTATAATTTTCATCATAAGTGCTGATATCTGGTAAGAAAGAATGTATTCTTAGGAAAGTCTTGGCTATTCTTGGGCCTTTACATTTTCATATAAATTATAATCAGCTTATCGAGTTCCCCCAAAATTTGGAATTTTGATTGACATTATATTGAAACTAGATATTAGCTTGAAGAGAGCACGTTCAAAAAAAGATTGGCCAGGCATGGTGGCTCACACCTATAATTCCAGCACTTTCGGAAGGTTGAGGTGAGTGGATCACTTGAGGTCAGGAGTTCGAGACCAGCCTGGCTAACATGGTGAAACCCCATCTCTACTAAAAATACAAAAATTAGCCAATCATGGTGGCGGGCGCCTGTAATCTCAGCTACTCAGAGGACTGAGACAGGAGAATTGCTTGAACCTAGGAAGCAGAGGTTGCAGTGAGCAGGAATGGTGCCTCTGCACTCCAACCTGGATGACAGAGGGAGACTCCATCGCTAAATAAATAAATAAATAAATAAATAAATAAATAAAGAAGTAGCCTGGATGACAAGATTCTAGATAATGACCCTACCTAGGACCCAAGTTCCCTTTTGCAACACAAGTGGTCAGCCCAACTTAGTGCTGTTTTTCTGTTATGAGCATGGATTTCCAGAAGTAGAGCTTCACTCTAATATCACTGGGAATTGTTTTGTAGCAATGAATGCATGGAACTGCCTCATTCTTTTTAAGAGGTTATTGTATGAAATAACCACAGGTTATTAAACGTGCCCACTATAGATGGGCATTGGGATGTTGCTAGTCTTCTGTGGTTACAAATACACTGCAATGAACCTCCTTGTACACCTGCCCTTTTGCACAGGTGAAATTGCTAGGTCAAAGGATACACAGGTGGGTCTGTGATTTTAAAAGATGCCATCAAACTTCCCCCTATTATGGTTGTACCAACTGACCCCGCATTGAAGGGAACAGAACCCACGAACTCTGACTCCAAAGCCAAGGCTGTCTCCCCATCAGGTTCATGACTACACCAAATGTCATGTTGAGGTCCAAAGGGAGTGGATAGATGAGCAGAAAGAACACTCAGGGGGCTGCAGGCAGGTAAAAGATTATTTTATTCAGCAGCAGCTCTCATCAGCAGCTTTCTTACACTGTCTTCCCTTGTCTCAGCTGCTTAGTTCAGCTCCTACACATAGCTGTACCACCAGCTCTCCCTTGCCTTCAGGGTCAACAGCTTAACTCTTCCACTCTCTCTGGGCATGAGCAAGCCAAGCTGTGTCCATCCAGCCAGTAGGCAGCAGCTCCTGGACAGACTGGGCCCTTGTGGAACACTCCTCAGCCCCCACAACCCCCAGCAGCTACAGGAGGCAGAGAAGCTTTGAGTCCTAGGCCTTCAAAGATATAACCCATCCTTTGTCCACCATCCAGCAGTCTGCTTGCACTCTGGCCCCCGCTAGAGGAAGAGGCCCCGTTATTGGGGTGCCTTAAGACTTTGGCCCCACTGCACTGGGTGCAGCCCCCATGAGCTTACCTTCCTGGCTGCTTCCTACTGAGCAGCGTTCAACCCTGAGGATGGACAGCAATGGGAGACCTTGGCATCCCACTGCTCCCTTATGCAGCCTCCTCCACCAGCAAAGCTTCTTTTCCTATGTCCCTGCTCCTTACTGGAATCAAGGGACATCTGGTCAGCCAAGGCCACGACCACGGCATCTCAATTCCAAGGAGCCTGGGATGTGTGGGAAATGGTGCCTTCAGGAGCAAGGGCTAGAAGACAGCCCAGGAATGCCTCATGCACACTGCAGAGGGTTCTCCAAGGGGGACAGCTGGAGCAAGAGCCTCAACAGGGCCTGCTCTACCCACCAGCATCAGGGGGCTCTGTGTGCTGAAAAGCCCAGCTGGTTCCTGTTTGGCACCTGCAAGAAACCCATGAATCCAGCTCTTGGAATGAAGGTAGGGCCTGGAAAACCATCTGGATGGGCCCCTGGATAGACAGTGGGCACAGGCAGGCAGGGGAAGATGGGTGACCTGCATCACCATACACTCTCAGCATCCAGACTGTTTATCAGCATGTCATCTACTGTCATCTCAAAAAACACCCCTGCCAGCCAATGACAGCAAGTGTCCACTTCCTAATGCACAGTATATAAACTGCAGAGACACACATCAAACCCAGGGGGTCTGACTGGATATTCAAAGACTGCCCAGGGTGACCTCATACTGGTAAGCCCCCAGGAACTACTCTATAGGGAACTTGACAGTGGCTTCCCTGAACCTGTTAGGTTAAAATGCAAAGTTGCCTTTAAAAACAAATAGAAGGCGTG
>NW_020257840.1:0-13036 GCF_003255815.1 Theropithecus gelada
ACATAGTGAGACACCATCTTTAAAAAAAAAAAAAAAAGAAAAAAAAAGAAAAATACAAAAAGCAGACAACTCAACTTTTTGTTAAACTTGATTTTCGTGATGCATGATGCAGTAGACGGGGAACCCTGAAATCTCTAAGCTTATTCCATAGATATAAAACAATTTGTGTTTTGCTTGGTACCAATGCCACTGCATTAAAACACAGCTTTTCTGAGAAAAGCAAAGTCTAACAAAATACTTTTTATCCTATACTCCAAAAATAAACAAGTGGGTTCATGTATTTACAAGGAATGTAAAAGAATTTACGAATAAATTTATGACTCTGTGACTGATTTTTTTTTTTTTTTTTTTTTTTTTTTGAGACGGAGTCTCACTCACTCTGTCACCCAGGCTGGAGTGCAGTGGTGTGATCTTGGCTCACTGCAACCAATGCCTCCTGGGTTCAAGCAATTCTCCCGCCTCAATCACCCAAGTAGCTGGGATTAAAGGTGCACACCACCACGCCTGACCAATTTTTCTGTTTTTAGGAGAGATGGGGTTTTGCCATGTTGTCCAAGGGAGTCGGGAACTCCTGACCTCAAATGATTCTGCCCATCCCGGCCTCCTAAAGTGCTGGGATTACAGGCATAAGTCACTGCACCCGGCCTCATTTCATTTATTTTCTAACCGCAAACCATTTGCAGGAGTGCCATTTTTTGGAGGAAAATAGTGGGGCTCAGAGGCGTTACACTCCTTGCCTGAATCACGCAATAAAAGTGGCAGAGGTGGCACTGAAACTCCAACCTGCTTCCCCTCCTCCTGAGGCAGCCAAATATCTAAAGGAGTGCTATTAGGCAGTGGCCAAAATGCCAATCAAACCTGGGCTAACCCAAGGCAACAGAATAAACTCGAAGAGGGTAGCACGTTAAGAACCAGGCTGGACATGGTGGCCCACACCTGTAATCTCAATGCTTTGGGAGGCTGAGGCTAGAGGTTCACTTGAGGCCAGGAGTTTGAGACCAGCCTAGGCAACATAATGAGACCCAATCTCTACAAAAATAAAACGATTAGCCAGGTGTAGTGTCACTCACCTGAAATTCCAACTACTTGGGAAACTGAAGTGGGAGGATCCCTTGAGGCCAGGAGTTGGAAACCGCAGTGAGCTATGATCGTGCCACTGCACTTCAGCCCGGGCAACAGAGTGAGACCTTGTCTCCATAGGAAAGAAAAAAAGAGCTAAGATTAGATGGAATAGTGCCAATACTGAAAACACCAAAATTAAGGCATAAGCTGTGATAAAGGCTGTTTGGAAAATCAGTGATACTCCAGGTACTAATCAGAGCATTAATCTTGGCATTTGCAGAGTTAACCTTCGTTTCCCAATCTTGTGCATAACCTGGAAGGTCCACAGCAAGGTCACCAATTAGACCCCCACACAGAGGGGTAGCCCCACCAGTTTGCACAACTCCTAGGAGCATGATTGACATAGACTGCAGTATGGGTAGTACCTTCCCGAGTCATATGGTGCGGTAGACCTGTAGGAGTGGTTGGCCTATTAACAGATGCCATAGCTAGTGAACAGACTAGCTCACTTCCTAGCATCTGTATCTCTATGTGGACTTGTTGCTTTCTCTACTTAATCCAAATATGCCATGGTGCTTGCAATGTGTGAGGTATCTCATATCTTTTTTTGCTTTTGAGATTGGATCTCACTCCATTGCCCAGGCAAGAGTACAGTGCCGCGACCATGGCTCACTGTGGCCTTGACCTCCTGGGCTCAAGTGATCCTCCCACCTCAGCCTCCCAGAGAGTACCTGGGACTACAGGCACACACCATCATGCCCAGTTAGTTTGTTAAATTTTTTGTAGAGATGAGGTTTCCATATGTTGCCCAGGCTGGTCTCAAACTACTGAGCTCAAGCAATTCCCCGACTTCAACCTCCAAAAGCACAGGCATGAGCCACCACGCTGGGCCCTCGTGTCTTTCCAGGGAAAAGAAAAAGACCCCATTTACAATTGCAAATATGAATAATAGGAATAAAAAGAAAGTGAAGTGTTAGATAAATCCAAGAGTAAAATATCAAATTTGGTAATTGCTTGAAGCCACCAAATACTCCATAAGGAATCAAGGGAGAGTAATTTCCGAAACTGTTCAATGAGTGTTTCAGCAAGAATTTATTTTAATTGCTTCATAAATTGCTTTAATCCTATATTTAGGGAATCATTAGGGGCCTGAAAGGGTCACTTAAAATTTTCACTTATGCTTAACTAAATTTTATGGAGAAAATTACATGTTTTAATAGTAGTCACAGAATTGTGGGCCTGCAAAGGTCTCAAGATTTGTCCTTCTAAGATAGCAAAGGTCTGTGACTCAGTATCATTTAATTTTCGCAAGAGCCCCATGAAGGAAGTATAATTATTCTCACATTACAGACGAGGCAGCTGACCCTCCAGGAGTTGGAATTATTTGCCAAGTAAGCAATTTGAAGGCAAGATCCTGCCTTCTTCACCTTTCCATTCCTGGGGTCTGGCAGAGGACAGATATTCCAGGTGCTCCTTCAGGGCTTCTCAAAGTCTGCTCTCTGGCTGGGCGTTGTGGTTCACACCTAGAATTTCAGGTCTTTGGGAGGCTGAGGCAGGAGGATTGCTTGAGCCCAGGAGTTTGAGACCAGCCTGGGCAATGTAGCCAGACCTTCTCTCTTAAAAAATATATATATTTTTTTAATTGTTGTCCCCTGACTAGCCGCATCACCATTACCTGGGAACTTATTAGAAAGGCAAATTCTCGGGCTCACTCCAGACCTCCTGATTCAGACATTCTGGGTACAAGAAGACGTATTTTTTGTTTTTGTTTTTGTTTTCCTTTTTTTTTTTTTTTTTTTTGAGATGGAGTCTCACTCTGTCACCCAGGCTGGAGTGCAGTGGCACAACCTCTGCTCACTGCAACCTCAACCTGCCTCAGCCTCCCGAGTAGCTGGGACTACAGGTGCCCACCACCACACCTGGCTAATTTTCATATTTTCAGTAGAGACATGGTTTGTCTCTACTGTTGACCAGGCTGGGCTTGAACTCCTGACCTCAGATGATCTGCTTGCCTCCGTCTCCCAAAGTGCTGGGATTGCAGGTGTGAGCCACTGTGCTCAGCCTTGTTTTTGTTGTTGTTGTTGTTTTAAACAGAGTCTCGCTCTGTTGCACAGCCTGAAGTGCAGTGGTGCAATCGTACCTCACTACAACCTCAAACTCCCAGGCTCAAGTGATTTCTCAGCCTCCCTGAGTAGCTGGGACTACAGGTGTGCACCACCACACCTAGCTAATTTATTTTATTTTATTTTTTGTAGAGCTAGGGTCTCACTAGATTGCCCAGGCTGGTTTCAAACTCCTGGCCTCAAACAATCCTCCCATCTCGGCCTCCCAAGTAGCCAAGACTACAAATGCATGCTATCATAACTGACTAACTTTTTATTCTTTTTAGTTTTTTGTAGAGCCAGGAGTCTCACTCTGTTGCCCAGGCTGGTCTCTAACTCCTGGCCTCAAATGAACCTCCCATCTCAACCTCTCAAAGCTCTGAGATTGCAGGTGTGAACCATCTCACCCAGTCAACAAGATATGTTTTAACGAGCCCTCCAGGAGACTAATGCATACAAAATTAGTTTTAGTAATACATACTAGATTTAATGGTGTACACGAAAGTATGAAGGAACCCATGTGTTAAATGAATGTTGAATGGAGATCACGAAAGTAGGAAGAGGTAGATTCGGGATTCTTGGAGCCCAGAAGCCAAAGTCAAAAGGAAGATCTAGGAAAGTAACATCCCAGCTATGGACTGACCTTTAATGGAGTCTCCTCATGGCTCAGTTTTTAAAGGAGCTGTTTGTCCTCAAGCCACTGTATGCCAGGATCTGTACACCTCTGAGTGCCACACCATGCCTCTCTGCCAGCAGTGTGTATGGAATCTGGGTCCCTCTCCTGCAATGAATATAATTAGTTAAGTTTCTATTTTGCTTCCTTCCTCCAAAACCCCTCATAGCAAGGGCCACCTGAGGAAAGAAAATTTCATCTTGCATAAAACCAGATTTATCTTCATTCTTTGCCCAACAATACAATGAAAGCCCAAATGATTTTTCCACATTTGGTAGCACTTAGAAGCTTTTCATCAGTGCAAGAATAAAGAGGAGAACTATTTTCCTCATTTCTGTTTACTGCAGTGATACAGCTGAAAGAAAACAATTTGAATCTATAAACCACTGAGATGTTTTTGATTTAAAACAAGCACCAAAGTCTCAGTCATTTCTCCAGAATCACAGCCTCCCTGAGATGAAAGGAGCCTAAGAGATCATCAAGTCGGTGCAACGTGATTTGCAAGGGTACCAGCTATTGTTTCTTTTAAAGAGTTATGTACATGGTTTTTTCATTTGTTTGTTTGTTTGTTTTATTTTTGAGAAAGAGTCTCATTCTATCACCCAGGCTGCAGTGGAGTGGTGCAATCATGGCTTACTGCAACCTCTGCCTCCCAGGTTCAAGCCATTCTCTTGCCTTAGCCTCCCGAGCCGCTGGAATTACAGGTGTGCACCACCACATCTGGCTAATTTTTTGTATTTTTAATAGTAGACAGGGTTACACAATGTTGGCCAGACTGGTCTCAAAACTCCTGACCTCAGGTGATCTGCCTGCCTCGGCCTCCCAAAGTGCTGGGATTACAGGCATGAGCCACTGTGCCAGGCCTGTTTGTTTGTTTGTGTTTGTTTGTTTGTTTGTTTGTTGTTTTGAGACAGAGTCTCACTCTGTTGCCCAGGCTGGAGTGCAGTGGTACCATTTCAGCTCACTGCAACCTCCATCTCCAAGGTTCAAGCAATTCTCCTGTGTCAGCCTCCCAAGTAGCTGGGATTACAGGTGTGTGCCACCATGCCAAGCTAATTTTTGTATTTTTAGTAGAGACAGCATTTTGCTATGTTGGCCAGGATAGTCTCGAACTCCTGACCTCAAGTGATTTGCCCATCTCAGACTCCCAAAGTGCTGGGATTACAGGCGTGAGTCACCACACCTGGCCTGTATGTGTTTTAATATGTATTAGGATAAGGTATTACTTTCATACTAAACCCAGGATTTCTTGTATATTACTGCTTAGGATATGCTATAGTCATTTGTTAAAAACAAAAGTGACGTGACTTCAGAAAAAGTAAGTAAATAAGCAACAGCCAGGTGTCATGCAGATATGACAAAAATCATGAAAGTGATACATGAAGATTGGTCATTAGCTATCACTACTGCCAAGGTGCTGGCAGGAAAGAGAATTCACTCTCTCCCTCCCCACTTCCAATGGTTCAAGTGAAGAGACTTCAATGAAGGCAATATTTAGGGAGTTGTGGGCAGGGATAAGAAAACCAAACAAGATGGTGCAGCACCCAGAGACTTGCTAAAGGAGGGAGCTGTTACTACTCCTAAGGCTGAAGGGGCAAAAGAAGGAAATGGTGTGAGCAGAAAGCTATGGAAGAGAGGTGGCCTGGTAAGAACCCAGACAGAGCACTGGGGAGAAGGAGCAGGGAAGAAATTGCTCAACCTCTCCTCCTGCCCTCCCAACTTCCACCTGTTCTTCCCATTGGCCAAACCCAAGCAGAAAACAGACAAAGGAACCAGGCAAGCCCACTGATAGGAACCAACCTCCAGCAGTGCACTGCTTACTGCCTTCCATTCACCAAATCTAGCAGAAAGGTAGCTTGCAAGGGAGCCTGGGAAATGTAGTTTTCAAGGGCCAGTCCCTTGTTACCCAGACCAGAGCAGGGGAAGGGTGGGAAGTAAACTTGAAAGCAAATAGGCAAAAGACCTTCACATTGCCCACTCTTGCTCATCCTTCAGTCTTCAGTGTACCTGTCACCTCCACAGGGAGGCCTTCCTCTGAAACTCTAGAGAAGTCATCCCAGTCCTCTATCACACCACCTCCTTGTTATTTTCCTGAATACTGTTTAACAGTGATAAATACATTTACTGTTGCCTGTTTAATTTTTCCCTATGTCTCCCTGGCTGACACACTTCTCTACTGTAGAATACATACTCAACAAGTATTTATTGTAAGTAAAAGGAAGAGAAAAAAGGAACAGGTACAAAAATGCATCTGAGGACAAAAAGCTCAATAGAAAATTTTATGCTCAAAGTATAAAAAATTCATCATAGCATGATGCCACAGAGAATGAAAGACAAAAACTAGCATTTTTGTTTTTTCCCATCCCAAGCCCAGTGAGGAAGATTTTGAACTATCTAATCTAAAGCTGCATCCAAATTCTGGTATTATTCTAAGGAAGGCAGTGAACAGTCTGAACACCTAAAAGTCCATGTTTCCACACACACACAAAAAAGATGAGAGAGTCGTTATTTTCCTCCACCTCCACTGCCAATATAAATTTTCTAAAAAATAAGAATTGAACTCGAGGAGATAGAGAGCAGAAGGATGACTGCCAGAGGTTGGGAAGGGTAGTGGGGAGGATGGGGGGAAGTAGGGATGGTTAATGGGCATAAAAATACAGATAGAATGAATAAGGTCTAGTATGTGATAGCATAACAGGTGACTACAGTCAGCAATCATCTATTGTACATTTTAAAAGAATCAAAGGAGCATCATTGGAATGTTTGTAATACAAAGAAATGATAAATGCTTGAGATGATGGATACCCCATCTACCGTGATGTGATTATTATTAGACTCTGTATGCCTGTATCAAAATATCTCTTGTACCCTATAAATATGTATACACCTACTGTGTACTCATAACAAAGAAATATTAAAAATTAACAAAAAAGCAGACTTTAAAAAACAAAATATGTACCCCAAGTTCTAGCCATTTGTCATCTGGTGTTTGAACATTCATCTTCTGGCTGGTTCTAGCACATGAAGGTTAGGTGCCACATTAGGGAGGTATCACCAGTAAGTACTTCATGTCCTAAGATCAAGGTCATTCTTGGCAGTATGTCCTGATTACGACTGAACAGCTGGAATGAGTAAGAGCTCACTTTTTTATCACTATTTCAAGCATTTTTGCATGACCTGAAAACTATAATCAAAGGATAACTCCAGATGAATAAGCAAAATGTGTCCCTCATAGAGTTTAACATAGTGTTATCCTATGTCCCAGCAATTCCACTCCTGGGTATATGCCCAAGAGAACTAAAAATGTTATGTCCACATAGAAATTTGTACACGAATGTTCATGACAGCCAAAAAGTGGAAATGGACACGAATGTCCATCAAACAATGAACAGATAAACAAAATGTGGTATATCTATACAATGGAATACTAGTCAGCCATAAAAAGGAATGAAATATTGGCATGTGCTACAACATAGATGAACCCTGAAAACATTATACTAAGTGAAAGAAGCCAGCCACAAAATGTTACATATTATATAATTCCATTTCTATGAAAATGTAAATTGTACTTTTGATGATGAATTTTATGGTATGTGAATTATATTTCAACTTAAAAATCTTTAAGAAATAAACAACATGTATAACACATCTTTGGATTAATGCACTGAGCCAATTTCCATCATTCATAACATGATTTTTCATGATCTCCATCAATGAAGAGGATAGATGTTAACCTAGCAGTTCATAATATGGTCACTCAGTATACTGAGGCAAGGAACCCAAAGAGTTTATTATCATTTATTTGTAGTACTTCTTGTAACAATGATTACTATGTATTGAGCAGAGACTATGATCCTGGGGCTGCTTTTTAAATCTCCCATGCTTAAAACACACTAAATTTTCACAAGAACTCTGATTAGCATGAGTATTGTTATCTCTATTTTGAAAATGAGGAAAAAATGACACAAGGAGGTTATACGTCCCAAATCATAGAGCCAGGACAGATCAAGGCGGAACAGAACCAAGTAAGTCTGGATCCAAGGTCTCTGCTTTTACCATCACACTAGACTGCCTTTCAATACAATATATGCTGCTACTATTATTATTCTACTAATGTTTTAAATTTGAAGAGTGCTTCACAGTTCACAGAATATTTTACCATAAATAAAGGAATACTTTACTGAATTCAATGTTGAAATAGCATCAAATTCAGATTCAACAGGCATTTATACACTCCCTAACTCATTTGAATGTTTTCCCTCACCTATAATTCCACATATACCACTCAAGACAATGAGTGTGCTCCACTGTTTGAATAAAAGGAAGAATGGAAAAGGTGTTCATAGTAACACCCACTTCACTCCATCCTTTATTATTTTCAAAAATCTCTACATATATTATCATATTGGGTCTTTACAAAACTCACTGAAGTAGAAAAAAATAGAAACAATTATTCCTGTATTTCAGATGATCAAACCAAGGCTCCAAAAAGTTGAGACAGAACTTGAACGATGGTCTCCTGGCTTGTAATCTTCTACACAACGTGCCATCAGTTGGATCATTTGGGGGTGATATATTCAAAAGAATTGGGCCAAGTTGGCAAATGCTGGTTTTTGCGTATGTGTGTGTGTGTTTTTAATCTCTATTGTAGAAGTCAGCATGACATTTTCCCCCATCTAGCAAGCACCAATGTCTATCAATAGCCTGCTTGAGTGCTAACTGTCATCATTTCCAGTGTTGAAGCAAAACATTGATGTGACTGGTTTTATGTACTATACACTCGCAACCAAGGCGGGAAATGAAACCTGATTGTCCTGACACTCTTCTTTTTACTGGGGGAGTTGGAATGGCCAGATTCATGGGGTGAATCACTGGACTGTCTCCCTTTATCCGGAAAACAGCACATTTCAGGCAAATCACTCTGGGAGCTGCTCTCCTCCTCATTTGGAATTACAGGAAGGAAAGAGTTTTCAGATCTCTTGTGGGTGATCCCGTCTCAAAGATCATATTTCCCTTTGTGTTTTCACAGCCAGGAAATCCTTCCTCAAATCCAAGTAAATCCCTCTTTCTCTTCTCTAAGCCCTCGTCTTGTTCTGTTTTCTGTGAGCAGGGAGAACAGCTGGTTGTTTCCGGGAGAAGAAGCAACCCCTGAAAACGGCCCACTCCAGCAGGCTGTGGGATTCCACATATTTTAGCATCACACATCTGAGTGTTAATTACCTTAACGTGGCTCCCACATGGATGCTGATGGGTGCAAAGCCAAGCCGGCCAAGCTAAGCACTACTGGAAGAGAAAGCAGAAAGCAGGCTAAGGCCTCCCCAGGGGGTCCTAACCTCACAGCACAGATTCTCACACATGGCTCTTACCACTTCGCCCCCCACCCTAGTGCACTGCGCCCTCCCACTCCCCCAGGCGGACACCCACGCAGGCACAGACACACAAACAGAAACCCTTGGGGTCTGCCCTTATCTCCACTTTCTCAGCTCTCCCCTGACCTATCGCACCCCACCCATGATCCATTTATTTTCTCTTGGGTGGCGGAATGTTCCGGCCTCCCTTAGTCCAAAACTAAAGCTTCTTGGTTACGACCACATTTCTTACTTATTCCCTTGCCCTTAGCCAGGGCTTCTCAGGACAGCTCTGCACAATAAATACTTTCTCATGCAGTCCTTGGTATTTTTCCATGGTTTTGAATGACTGGGAGAAGCAGAGTCTGTATCACTCATTATTGATGAGAAGACCCAGCAAAGCTGAG
Organism: Theropithecus gelada; assembly: GCF_003255815.1. Classification (NCBI taxonomy): domain Eukaryota; kingdom Metazoa; phylum Chordata; class Mammalia; order Primates; family Cercopithecidae; genus Theropithecus; species Theropithecus gelada. Next base: position 9,593 of record NW_020257840.1, read on the forward strand.
GGAGTAAGAAACACAGAACAAGCCTTCCATGTAGGTTTGGTACACCATGACCAGGATGCAAAAGAAAGCCTGGAGAGCCAGCCTGGTCACTGTGGCTGTTTTCACAAAATCCGCCTTGAGTGGGAGGGCAATTATCTAGAGCTGTATCATAAATGTGATTACGGCTGGAGGTAAAAGAAGTAAAAGGAAGTAAAAGAAAATCTCGGAGCTGGCTTGTCATCAGCCTCTCACAGACCGACCCTCGGGCACAAGGATGTTGAACTGGCATCAGGTCACCAGATAGCACCAAATAGTTCTGTTGCATGTGTTAGCCAGGGCTGGATTCCCTATAGCATGTTGTTAAGAACTTGTGGCCGGGCACAGTGGCTCATGCCTGTAATCCCAGCTACATGTAATTTTCTCCATAAAATTTAGTGGATCACCTGAGGTCAGGAGTTGAAGACCAGCCTGACCAACATGGAGAAACCCTGTCTCTACCAAAAATACAAAATTAGTTGGGTGTAGTGGCACATGCCTGTAATCCCAGCTACTCGAGAGGCTGAGGCAGGAGAATCACTTGAACCCAGGAGGCGGAGGTTGTGGTGAGCTGAGATCATGCCATTGCACTCCAGCCAGGGCAACAAGAGCGAAAACTCCATCTAAGAAAGAAAGAAAGAAAGAAAGAAAGAAAGAAAGAAAGAAAGAAAGAAAGAAAGAAAGAAAGAAAGAGAGAGAGAGAGAGAGAGAGAGAGAGAGAGGGAGGGAGGGAAGAAGGAAGGAAGGAAGGAAGGAAGGAAGGAAGGAAGGAAGGAAGGAAGGAAGGAAGGAAGGAAGGAAGGAAGGAAAGGAAGGACTTGTAGTACCAGTCGGGTGCAGTGGCTCACGCCTGTAATCGCAATGCTTTGGGAGGCGTAGGCAGGATGATCTCTTGAGGCTAAGAGTTGGAGACCAGATTGGGCAACATAGCAAGACCCTTTCTCACAAAAATAAAAATAAAATATTAGCTAGGTGTGGTGGTGCATGCCTGTCATCCCAGCTACTCAGGAGGCTGAGATACGGGAGGATCGCTGGACCCAGGAATTCGAGGCTGCTGTGAGCTACAATTGTGCTACCGCACATCAGCCTGGACAACAGCACAAGACTCTGTCTCAACAAAATGTGATCATAATAACATAAATATATCGTAAATATGTGAGCTAATTGTGTAATAATTATAATGCTCTAATAGATAAAGATTGTAAGTACCAAAAGCTAGATCATTCAAAAAGCAGTCCAGTTAGCCAGAGATAGTTCCGGGCTGCAGCTACTATTACCACTGGGGGGCAAGGGTCTCTTGAGGACCTGAATTTATCCTGGTCCCCATGGTATTCTTGGATCCTTTGTGAATCTTTAAAAATCTCCACTCAGCTCCTTCTTCTGCAAATGAAACACCATTAATAGCACCAGCTCCATCTCCAGGCCACATCACCTGGTTCTTCACATGCTCTTGATGAGGGGTCTAGAGCTAGAGACCCACAAAAAGGACTTCTAATAAGGTTTCAGCTATTGCATAGAATAGAGGAGGCATCACCTTCCCATCTCGTACACACGAACTCTTAATGAAGAGCGAATTCCCCAGTGGGCCACCAAAACCTCTCTGTATCACCAACTTGAGCAATTACTTACTGTTTCACAATTAAATTCACTCAGGAAAATAGAACCATTACTGTAAGGAGTAGCTAACCAGCAAAGGGTGAAACTGTGCTTTCAGCCATATGGCAGGCAATTCCCAATGATGTCAACAGAAAATTGCACATGAGTAACGGGGAGGCCAGAAGCATCCCTGGGAGAGGCTCTGAAGTTTTACTGTCATAAAGGGAAATGGTAAAGTGCAGGAACCAAGCATGGCTGTGTAAAGCCATCATTTTCATGCAAACATGGACAGACTTTCTGAATCAAGTTAACCAACACCAGACACGTATAGCTTATTCCTCCATTCTTTTTAAATCAATGTATTACTAATTTGTGGGGAAATTTTTAAATATTAAAAATAAAGACTAAAGTTGAAATAAGGAATAAGAGCATTGTTTTCAGCTATCTAACAAAATGTCTAGTGTCTGGAATTAAAATCGAGCTGAGGGTGTCCTCCCACCCCCTCCCTCCACACACGCACATGCTCTCAACATACCGTCAGAAAAGATTTCCATCATCAATTTCCATTCTGCCCACATTGGGAGGGACAGAGAGAGTAGTCTCAGCTGCTCGGGAGGCTGAGGCAGGAGGATTGCTTGAGCCCAGGAGTTCAAGGCTGCAGTGAGCTATGATCACGCCACTGCACTCCAGCCTGGGCAACAGAATGAGAACCTGTCTCAAAACAAACAAGCAAAAAAACTTGCGGAATCCAAAAGCATCTTTTTATCTTCATCTTTATCCAAAATAAATAATCTTTTTGCAAAATGCTTCATTTTTCAGGGGGTTTTTTTGTACATTGAGATTCTGTACATAAGAGACATTCAGTTAAATATGTTTTGAGTTAGTGAATACAGATCTTCAGCATGTTGAAAATCATGCAGAAAAATGCTTAAGGTCTAAAATGTGAAATCTACCATATGTTTATGTTAGAAGTTTCTTCTTTCTTTCTTTTTTTTTTTTTTTTTTTTTGAGATAGAGTCTCACTCTGCTGCCTAGGCTGGAGTACAGTGGCACAATCTCGGCTTACTACAAACTCCACCTCTTGGGTTCACGCCATTCTCCTGTTTCAGCCTCCCAAGTAGCTGGTACTACAGGCACACACCACCACGCCCGGCTAATTTTTGTATTTTTAGTAGAGACAGGGTTTCACCTTGTTGGCCAGGCTGGTCTTGAACTCCTGACCTCAGGTGATCTGCCCGCCTCAGCCTCCCGAAGTACTGGGAGCTGGCTGGTCTTGAGCTCCTGACCTCAGGTGATCTGCCCAAAGTGCTGGGATTACAGGCATGAGCCACCACACCTGGCCTAGATTATTGATAAGATGGAGAAGTAGCATATTGAAAGCAACAAGCACAGAGTGTTGTCACTTCTTCAACAAGGAGGTAAAAGAAAATCTCAGAGCTGGCCTTGTCATCAGCCTCTCACAGACAGACCCTCAGGCACGAGGGCATTGAATTGGCATTGGGTCACCAGATAGCACCAAACAGTTCTGTTGCACGTGCTGTCCAGGGCTGGATTCCCTATAGCACATTGTTAAGAACTTATAGTCCCTGCTGGGCATGGTCACTCATACCTATAAACCCAATGCTTTGGGAGGCTGAGGTGGGAGGACTGCAGAAGTTTGAGACTAGCCTGGGCAATATAGCAAGACCCCATCTTTACAAGAAATTTAAAAAATTAGCCAGGTGTGTTGGCATGTGCCTGTAGGCTTAGCTACTTGGGAGGCTAAGGTGGGAGGATCACTTAAGCCCCCAAGTTGGAGGCTGCAGTGAGCTATGATCACAGCACTGCACTCCA
>NW_020257841.1:0-17562 GCF_003255815.1 Theropithecus gelada
TTTACCAGTACAGCGGTTGGTTTACTGGTGTAGTGGGTGGTTTACTGGTGTAGCGGGTGGTTTACTGGTGTAGCGGGTGGTTTAGTATAGAGGGTGACTGAGTACAACAAGGGACCACTGCCTCCCAGGATTGTGTTGGGGGCTCCCCTGTGGCCTGGGCACAGCTGCGGCTGCGGCTGCTTCAGCACACAGGGATGTCCCCCAGGATGTGGCCTCACCGGGGGCTCAGGAACACTGTGGGTGGGAGGGATGAGCAGGGCATTCAGGGGAGCTCTGGCCCATGGGAGCCGCCCAGCATCCCCATTCTTCTGGGAGCCAGTGTTCTGCTGAGATTCAGTGGACCCAGAGATCTCAAGCCTGGGGACCCAACTCCCCCACCCACGTTCTGCCTCAGGGAGGAAGTCCACGCGTGGCCCAGGGCACAGGAAACCCCTCCCCCCAGGAAACCGCAGGCTCCAAGAAGGTCGTTCTCGCCGACCACGGTGTCCAGAGCTCTTCCAAATGAAAATTGTTTTTCCATTTTGGGGGTTGAGGGAAGTGGATTTAAATGCTGCCAGCAAAAACCAGTTCACAAGGCAGTTTTGGACGCCTCTACCTTCTCCACAGGACGTTTTACAGCAGCGCCTGTGGGCCTGCATGAGTTTGTATTCAAGATTGGAGGCTTCTGTCGTACTAAGAAATGTGAAGTCATTATAAGTGACCAGTGTATGGAATCCGCCCGCGGTGAGCAAGATCATGTTAGAACCCCCAGCTTGTTATGATTATCATCATTGCACCTCCACATGAAGCCCAGCAGTGGTTTGAAGTTGGAATGTCACAGACTCTGAAGCCCCATCAAGGGCCTCTTCGACCTCAACAGAGACGCCCATCTGAGGATGGGCTCCAGCAAACCTGCTCTGAGCCTTCCCTTCCCTTGTGCCCCTGCCTCATCGCTGCCACGTCTATCTCTTGGGCCCACGTGCAGGCATGGACAGGCCCACCCTGCCCTATTCTCCTGGCTTTTGCTTCCCCCACCCCAAGCCTGAAGAGTCCTTTGGAGACATCAGCCTGATTTCCTTCGTTCCTTTTCACAACTTTCCAGAGGTTTCTGAATCATTTGGGAGGAAATGCTGAATCCTGCCCAAGCTTCGCAAGCTGCAGCCCCGGCTCTCAGGTCCCCGGGTCCTGGCCCAGCACACGGGGCCTTCGTGTCTCCAGAGGCCACCGCCAGATACACGTGTCCTCTGTTGCTGGCGATTCGGGGCCCCACAAACATCGGCTGCACGTGGCGTTGCTCCCAGGTCCTCTGACTTCACGCATCACCCAGGACCTCTGGACCGACTGTCTCTGCCGCAGCCTGTGCTCACAGAGTCCAGCACCCCGGGCCGCGCCCGACGCCTGGCATGGAAGAGACACCCAAACGCTTGTTGGATGAATAATTTACAAAAAGCTCTCCGCTGGCCAAAGGTGCCTCTCCCTGGAGTGGAGCTTGGGTAAAGTGAGGGGCGGGACTTGGTGACACCAGGGGGTGCAGGTGCGTGGCCGGAGGAGGTCGGGAGGCGATGTGTGTGTTGGCAGAGTGCTTTACACGTAGAAAGCCCATCATCTCTCCGACAGTGTGAGGAGGTGTGCCTCCTGCAGCCCCGTGTTTTCCCGGAGGACCTGGGTCTCCTTCAGGACCTCACCAGCAAACAAGGGCCAGGCTCTTCTAGGTGCTGGCACAGCTCTGCCTGGGAACATTTGTGGCATCCAGGAGGTGCCACATGGACTCAGGAACGGGAGTGTCAGGGTGGTAAAAGTGAGCATGGGCTGAGGTTGATTGAAGGACACTCCGTGGTGAGGCTTCTCGAGGGAAGTGTTCTGAAACATCCACCAACTGCTGCCCATTCAAATTCCATCACTGCACATCATTTTCCTCCTAAAATTTAATAACACAGAACTGGAAAATTTGATGACCCATTCAGACCCTTAATGGTTTTATAAAACAAAGCTAAACTCACTTATGAAGCAATACAAATAAATTCTAGCTGGAGCACACAATAAAACCTTTTCATAAATTGCTTTTTCCTGTTTCTGTCACTGATATGAGTTGTCACCAAACTTAGCATTCCACTCTCATATTTATGCAAAACATTTGTTTCCTGGCTATAAATCACTGTCATCTTATCCCACTTCACCTTCTTTTAATTTTTGTGGTCAGTGCTAGCCATCAACACAAATACTAACCTTCCCCCCCTAACGATTAGCTAATGAAATGCACATGACTTAGATTTGTGCCTCAGCAAGATGATGGAGGAGGTCACTGTCCAATGTGAGAAATTTTAAAACAGTACCTGCACCTGTGGCTGGAGGGCACTGGGTTGAGGATGTGGAGGCGCAGGTGGGGTGGGAGGGAGGGCTGGGGGCCTGGCACTCGCAGGGGAAGGGGTCGCTGTTGAGGTTTGTGTGCCACCAAAGATGGTCCAGGGTAAGGTCTGGGTGTGGCATGACTTGAGGAGGTATCCGCCATTTCCTCGAGGCCGTGTCCCCGGGAGCCTCCCGTCGGCGACCAACGGGCACGCTGGTCTGTCTCCAGTGGGATTTGGGAGATTCTGGTCCCTGTGTACTTGGAAGGCCCCGACTTTTCCACCCCGATCATGTGGCTCCTGGTAGAGCAGCTGAAGGAGGTCCCCTCCCTGCAGGGCATTCAGCCTGGAACCTCCATGCCTCCTTTGGAAGCTGCAAGAAGGCAGCCTCTCAGAGCCAGCCCAGGAATGAAACGCCGCCTTTCTGGCATGTCCTGAAATGAGCTCCAGAAACTGGAAAAACTGATTTCCGTAGGTCTATGGAAAAATCTTGTGGCGCTTCCTCCACCCTCTAAAAAAATAGGCTTCCCAGCCTGTGTTTCTGTTTGATCGGCAGGGCCAATGTTTTAGAACGGTCTCTGGTTACCCACCAGGCTGGCCTGCGGTGCGTCTAAGGTAATCACAACAGTGCCGGTTAATGCTTTTTGAACATGCTGTCTATCAAGCTGGGCTGCAGACTGCACTTACACTGTTCTAAACCTCATGGCAGCCCTGCCAGTATGGATTACTGCCCATACTTCGCAGACGAGCGAACCTTGCTCAGAAGTGCCGAGTGTCCTGCGGGGCCCACAGGATCGGCGGTGAGTGTCCCCCACCTGCTGTCCAGGCGGGGAGGAGTCCTGAGGTTTGGCATTAGCTGATTTCTGTGGTGTAAATTCTCCCTCTACCTATGACTGAATTCCAGCTACAAACCTAACATCAACCAGCTCACAAATTTTCTGAAAATCTAATAGTCGGTAAAATTTACAGAGCCAGTTCCAGCACTGCTGCCTCTGATCTTCCTGAGCCTGAAGCCCTTCGTTTTGGCTTTCCTGTTATCCTGGCTTAGACGACAAAAGAAGTCAAGTCATCAGACTCCTGAAGCCGGGTGGAGGCGGCAGCACACTCAGCCTGACCATGGCTTGCTTTCTGCACGGTTTCGCCTTTTCTTTTCTTGCTTTTCCCACGTCTGCTGCACCACCATGCTTCCTCTTCCCAGGCAAACCCACTCTGCAGTCCCCACGTGTCGGGGCCAGCGCTGTGGGAGGGTGGACTGACAGCGGGGTCTCTTTACTGAGCACATGCATACCGTATTGTAGGCACGCCGTCAGTCCCCAACTCTCCACTTTAAAGGGGGATTCTGAAGGGGGCACAGTCCAGTTCCTCTCCTCCAGTGACTCCCCACAGCCTGCTGGGCCCCAGAGCCAGAGGCCAGGCCCTGTTCCAGCCCCAGTGGATTTTCAGTAGCTTTGCAAGGAAGGGACTGCCATGCACGTGTCCCCGTCGAGCACCAGCAATTTTACTCTCTGCAGGGTAGAGTTTTTTCCGTTGCCAAGGTGGGGGCACTGCCCAGAGCAGGAAAGGGAGCTCCTCAGCAGAGACTAGCCTGGGATGAGGACACCGTGGTGCAGAAGAAAATCTGCCTGGCTGTGGTGCTTAAAGCTGCCATGCTCGGCCAGAGGAAGCCCCCAGCTGCATGTTTCCACACTTGGCCAAGGGTGACCCAGGCCATGGACACGGAGTCCAGACAGCCCGGGCACGGTTGCTTGCTTGTGTATTCAACTAGCCTGACTGCACAGGATCTGTCAGAGCCGTCCCTGTGTGCTGGGCCCCGGGTTATCTTCCATCCCTCTCTCCTGTCTCATTGAATCTCTGTTGGGCTCATCCACAATGGGTGGGACTGGTTTTACGGCAGAACCTTCTGGAATGAGGGCAGTGTGGGAAGCAGGGCCTCTGGCTGGCTGGGGTTTTGTTCTGTCTTCACCACTCTGCAGCTCTGTGATTTGGGGACGAGCACTAATCACCCTGTGCCTCAGTTTCCTCATCTGTATAATGGGGTAATACCAGCTCCTGCCTGTTTCTCTGCTTGTTGTCCTGAGAATGACATGACTTAGCAGGTGTGAGGCACCAGGGCAGCACCTGGGTACAAAGCTCCCCAGCCACATTCATGGCCACAGCTGTCACCGTCACCACCTCACTCCCCAGGGTGGTGGGAGCGCTCTCTGTGGCTGAGGAGGAGGGGGTTCAGGAGATGAGGAAGGAGGGAGAGGTGGAACTTGGCCCAGGGGAGGCCAGGATAAGGGGCTGCCCCTGCCCTGGCATCCTGCAGGCTGGGGCAGCTCGGCTTTCCCGGGTCCATTCCCAAAGGAGCCCACTGTGTGCCAGGGTGGGCTCAGAGGACCTGCTGGTGAGGGGCCCTGCTGGTGAGGGGCCCTGCATGGGGTTCGGCAGGACAGCCCCACTGCCCGGTGGCTCATAGCGCAGGAAGGACCCCCGTCAGTGCCTCACTGCTGTCCTTTCCTTTGAGTTCTCCTTCTATGGATGATGAACCACAAAATACTCTGTTATTTAGGAACAAAGTTCAGGCTTTTTCGAGCTAAAGAGAGGATTTTCAAGCCCCGTGCATGGTCTCTGGCTACAAGCATTGGCAAAACCCACTCATCATGCCCTTTCCGTCCCCTCGTCACCCAGCTAGCTCTTCCCGGGTTGGCCGGTAGCTGGGCCAGTGGCTCCCTGCACAAAACCCCTCCGTGTGGCCTTTCCTTTTTATTTTCCGGATGAAGCCATCAGGCTCCCAGAATTGCTGCCTTTGAGAAGGCAGGGCAGATGCAGCTTGTGGAGGGATAGGGTCCAGCTCTCCACCCGCCGTTGGGGAAACCGCCGAGTTGCTGAGTTGAGCAAGCAGGGTGAGGCCTCCATGATCTTTACCTGGAGCCTCAAACTTGTTTAAGATCAGGAGGAGGCAGGAGTGGGGAGCCGGGACTCACTCGCCTGGAAATGGACACATGGCCGGGGTTTCAGAGCAGCCAGAGAATCCCAGCTACCTGAGGATCTTCAGGGTATAGAAGAAAATGGGCATGAAAGAGGAGAGCACGTCCTTCTTCTTCTCTTCCTTTAATTGTAAAAATTGAAGAAATTTGAGACAGGAAGGGACCTTGGGGGATCTCACCCAGGGGTCCTGGTCTGCCTGAGGAGAGGCTGGGCCCACGCGGCTGTACTGAGTCCTGCGAGCGCCTCCCATTCCTCCCGCTCTTTCCTTCCCCCGGGTCTGCAGGGCCCCTCTGTGTCCCACACAGTAAGGGGGAGACCCAGGCGCGTCTGCAGGGTGGAGGTCAGCAGGAGAACATGTCTGCGATTCACGGAGGAACACGGTGGGGACCAGGCGTGGCAGGGATGGGCGCAGCCTCCCCCACCCTCTGCCTGGAAGGGTCCCACGGGACTGAGTTCCAACAGGAAGCCCCCCTGGCTCTCCAGGGAGACAGTTTCGAGGTTGCTTATCTTGAGCCTGAATTGATCCGTTTGATGAAGCAAATCCTAAATTGAAGGCCTGGGGCTTCCTTGGCTCCACCCCACCCCCAGGCAGGGTCAGGGAGGCCCCCACAGCCTGAGTCCTGGCCGCTCACTGCGGCTGCCTTGTGCCCCGTCCAGGGTCACGTCCTGGCCCAGAAGCCTCGTCCAGGCCTCCCCTGAGGAAGAGGCAGGCCGGGTCCTGCTGGCGTCTCCCTGTGACAACATGGGGACAGTGGGGACCTCACCTGGGTCGAGGGTGTCTGTGAGGCTGGATGCCAGCTGTGGAGACAGCAGAGAACTCGAGGCGTCTTGCAAGCAGGAGCCTTTGTGATGCCTCGGGCCCCACTGGGGATGGCCTCCCAGTTACATAAATGCAGGCAGTGTTCCCTTTGCTCCCTGCCTGCCTGGCCAACCCCACCTCGTTCTCACCACTGGAGGCAGGTTATTCCCATTTTACAGAAGAGGAAATTTAGACTTGGACAGACCAGGGCTGAGTCAACCTGCATCACTCTGAGTGATGGGTCCGGCTGCCATGGAAGCCAGCTGCATGTGAGCCACGGGGACCAGCCAAGGTCATGCTCCGAGCAGGGAGGACTTGGGAACACAATGTCCTGGGCTGCCTGCGCCAGCCGAGAGCTTGATGACATGTTCCCGGGGCAAGAACTCCCCCACCTTGCCCTCTCTCGGATGACACACTCAAGTCAGAAGGAAAGGAGGCAACAAGTCATGAAACAAGCTGCAAAATTTCCTTATGTTTTGCTTTTCATACTTTGAAATTAGACAAACCTGGTAATTTATAAATTTAGTTTAATATATATTTTTAAAGACACAAGGTCTCTGTTGTCCACGCGGGAGTGTGGTGGTGCAATCACGGATCACTGCAGCTCCTGGGTGCAGGAGATCCCCCCGCCTCAGATTCCCAAGTAGCTGGGACCACAGGCGTGTGCCACCGCGCCCGGCCTGGCACATTTTGCATTCCTGTTGGAAGTTAGAGGGAGCCTCCCCTCCGTGTCTCACGTAATAGAGATTCCTGTGCCGGTGGCACCTGACGGCTGCCAGAGGTTCTGTTCGCAGACTCCAATCTACCTCTTTGTTCCTGCCACCCTGAGACTGTGTGGGCCAAGGGCCCTTCACCGCTTGGACTTCAGAAGTAAGAGGCAGAAACTTCACCAGCAGAGGCTGAGAAATAGGGAATTAATAGACAGTCCTTGGTATAAGATGATGTGATGTGCTCTTGTGTACAGAACGGGAGACTTTGTTGGGTGGCGTTGTCCATGGGCAACTCTTTCTCGGAGTGCTGGTCCCTTCCCTCACTGCAAAGAGAAACGAGTCCCCCTCGTCTCAGCTGCAATGTTCAGTTTAATTTCATGCTCTCAGGGCTGAGGAGAAATCCCTCTGGGTTTGAAACCTTCCTGTGAAATCTCTGCGAAATGTGGCTATTGTTCCCACATCCTGCTTCTGCCTGGAGCGACTTCTGAATCAGTGACCCGAGTCTTCACTAGCGACACTTACTCATTTTTTAAAATTATTTTTTTAAATTATACTTTAAGTTCTAGGGTACATGTGCACAACGTGAAGGTTTGTTACATATGTTTACGTGTGCCCTGTTGGTGTGCTGCACCTGTTAACTTGTCATTTACATTACTTACTCATTTTTAAAGGCTCAGGTCAAATTATCACCTGCTACTTGGACTGGCCTTGGTCTCCCCAGCTGACGTTGGTTTCTGTACTGACCACATGCACACAGCTGGCACTGGGCCCTGTCGGAGGCTCTGGGCTCAGCTCACTGTAGGGGCTTGCACAGAACTCTGTCCATCTGTTGCAGAGGTCGCGGTGCATGACCTTACACGTGCCTCATGCGTACGCGTCTTTGCAGTGGAGTGTAACTTCCTGTGTCTTTTGCAGGGCCTGTAACATAGACGGTTCTCTGCAAATGTTGGTGGATTAATTGCTTGGTGTGTGGTGGCCACCTCCATCACTTCCTGGCCCTGGGTTGTGTCCTGGGCCCACCTGTAGATGTCAGCTCTGCTCACAATCTGCAGTGGCCTCATTTCACCCACCAGATGGAGACTGAGGTCCTTTGCGGGCTCCCAGGGCGCTTGGGGACCCATTTGCCATTGGCCTGGCCTGGAGTGGCTGAGTCGCCCCTGTGCCATGGCCACCAGTGGTCTCTGTGAAGTCCTGTCCGGAGGCAGAGGCACTGGACACCTGCCTCAGGTTCCTCAGTGGCTCCCGGACATCTCGACCTCCATCCCCTCAGGGTAGGGGCTCCTGGGGCAGATGTGGTCGGGGAGAGGGAGGGGCAAGGGAGAGGCCAGAAAGGAAAGTGACACTCAGCACATTTCAGTCACACATTTTCTCTTCAGACCTTGAAGAAACATGGCTTCTGAAACTTATGACAGTGCCTTTTCCTGCATCTGCTAGATGCAGATGGTGAAGCTGATAGTCTATGGCCAGGATTGACCTGGTCCTGCTGTGGACGTTTAAGGGATTCCTATTATGAACAAATGACTCAAACATCCGCCAGAATTCAGTGCAGCCTGGGGAAGAAAGGTAAGCTGGGTTTTGCAGAAAGGGTGGCCCCTTCTCCTCATCCTCCAAAGGGCCTGGTCCCCCTGTGGAGTGACACATTAGAGGGAGGCCCCAGGGAGGAACCTGCACCCGGTGGGTTGCCTTGGCCAGTAGCCTTCCTCCCCTCCCCGCACTGCCCACAGCAGCTTGACGGAAGCCCTCCGAGCCCCTGTGCACCCACGAGTCCTGTGCTCTTCTCTGCCCCCAAACACCCCCTGCCTCACCACAGTGGCCTAAAATCCAGTCCCAGTGAGGAGGTGTCCTACAGGGTACTGGCTGTAACCCTAAGAGAGCGCCAGGACAATGTCACCCGGGGACCTGAGCCCACCCTTGTGGGCTCCCCACACTCAAGTCCCTGGACCCCAATCCAACACGACCTCCTCCTTTTCTAAACCTTCTCAATGCTTCCATGGAAATCCGTACTCAACCCAGCAAAGCCCATGGGACTTCCTGGCTCTCCATGAAGCTAAGGTGTCTGCAGGGGCTGGACACTGCCTGGGAGCGGGATGTCCACCCCGGAGTGGCCACACTTTCCCATGTGTCTCCTTTTTGATTCTTCCACAGCCCAAAGGCAGGAGCAGATGGAAGCCCTACCCAGCCGGCAGGAGGGACCAGCACAGGCCCCAGGATACATCGTGCCCCTGAGAGAAGCAAGGGCATGTGGCTCTGTAGACCCAGGTGGCTCCCGGAGCCAGGGGCTGAGGGTGAGGGGCGCCCTGGGCCAGGGAGAGACATTCAGAGTACAAATGCAATCTCGGGTGTGACCTTGAGGACACAGAAACCAGTTGTGGAGGACACTGAAGATAAGGACCCAGAAGCCAGAGGCTTCATACATGAACCCTCCATGGATACTGGAGTATTCAGGCTTTCCCTGGATGGGACCACGGGCAGCTCTGAGCAGGAGGTGCAGGGTCTGTAAAGCACATCACAGAATCACAGAAGGGAGGGCGCAGTGTCAGAGACGTCTGCCATCGGGAACCAGAAAGCACACACGTGCACACACCAATCACATACATGTATCACACATGCATAATCCCATACACAGCACACACTACAGACATGCATCACATATATGCACACACACTCTACACACCACACACACATCCATGCACACACACCAGACACCACACATCACACATGTATACACACATGCAAAACACTTCACACACAACACACATGCATCAACCCATACACAGCATACACCACAGACATGCATCACATATATGCACACATGCATACACACACTACACACCACACACACATCATACAAGCTTATATGCACACAGCACACACATATGCCCACATACATGCATCACACATGCATAAACCCATACACACACATACAGCACACACTACAGATGCATCACACACATATAGGCACACAAACACATGCATACACACTCTACACACCACACCATACATGCACACCCATACAACACATTCTCCACACACAATGCATCACACATACATGTACACACATACAACACATGCATGCACACATACTCCACACACCAGACACCACACACATCACACATGCACACATTCTCCACACACAATGCATCACACATGCACACACAACACATTCTCTGCACACCACATACATACATGTACACACTCCACACCAGACACATGTATACACATGTATACACAAGCAACACACTTCACACACACCACACATCACACATGCATAAACCCAGACACAGCACACATGCACACACACATGCATACACAGATACTCTGCACACCACATACACATTCTCCATACACCACACACATGCATCACACATACATATGTACGCACACATCCAATGCGGCTTCTGGGAGGAAGAAGTGATGATATCCAGAAAGTCACCCGGCATGACCCCAACTCCATCCCCAAAGCTCAGGGAAGGATGGAAAACTTCAGCAAGCATTGTCTGTGCAACCCCCAAACTTACCCTTATTTCTATGTCTCCCAACACAGCTTATTCTGAGGCAAAGGGATACTATCAGTGACTTACATTTTAGTGAGAATTTTAGCACTAAGATTTTAAACAAGACTTTCCACTGCCCTCTTCTAATATAGTGAGTCTTTTGTAATGTGGCTTCATCATGTAATGGGGAATTTATAGCTCATGTAACTTCACTTTCCATATAGTTAAAAAAATCAACATAATGCTGTAAGATAAAGGAGAAATAAAGTGAAGGAAATTTATAATATATAACATGCACTTTAATATGACAGTGATCATTGACAACTGCCTAGAAGGTTGGTTACGGTTGCCTAATGCCTGCTAATGAAGATAAAAACGAAGTAAAGCAATTGTCAACAAAACAGTCTCAGTGCTTTTTACTTCCAGTTCCTATTTTGAAGGAGTGACTAAGACATCCTGAGCAGGGTTTTGGAAGGTGTAGTGATCTTTGTGCGATGTGGAAAACCTTGGTATAAAGTCCCTGTGAAATTAAATAATTCAGACCTAAAGCTGTTGAAAGATCATTTTGCACCTTGAGAGGAACGTGGCTGTGTGGCCTGAGCCATATGGTGTGAAGCTACAACTTCTTTGATTCTAGGTCAAATCTCTTCCTCATTCTTGTCCTGTAAATGATTAGGAAAGACTGAATGGCACCAGAGGTGAGACCCCCCTCGAGAGGATGACCCCTCCTTGTGGAAAGTTAAAGCGAGTTTCCTTGGAATGTAGCAAGCTGTGAGCAATCAAGTGAAATAGATTTAACTTGTGACCTCCTTGGAAAAGGCCGCAGCCCTGTTATACTTCTGTCTCTACTTATAACATGAAACTTTAACTTCTCACTTTAAAAGCAGAGCCCATTCGTCTAGAGTCTGTGTTTTCCAGGTGACGACCCTCAAGCTTTGCAAACTCTATACTGAATCACCTTTTCCAAATTTTGTGATTAAAGACTGACATTTTGCTAACCACAAAGGGATGTGAAGTGGGCCTCCAGTGATCCCTGTTACATCACCAACAGCCAGAGCCATGCTGTCAGCACACATGGTGTGGGTTCACCTGGCCTCGCTGGAGTCAACAGGGACCTCTGGGAAGGACCTTCTCGGGTCCGAACCTCCCAGCTTGTTGAAGTTCTGACTTGTATTTGAGCCACACAAATTGCCAACTCAATAAGGTTGGAAGACCTACTGCAAATTTGGGGTTTTGTTTGTTATTCTTCAGGGATTCTGCTGACCCCAGATTCAAGACTTTGATTTTTTTTTTTCAGAGGTTAAGGTTCTGTTTTGAATTACTCATTAGAGTTTCTAGAACTTTTTCTCCCATTTGAAATTTTGGTCAGGGAGAAAACAGTTTCTCTTTGAAAAGAGAAATTGAAGCTTTGTGGATTGAGCAAAATGGATTGTGGATTGTTCAAAACTGGCCAGATTCTGAAGGCCGATTCAATAAACAAATCTAAACTCTCTTCTTGAGTGACCAGAATTATAAAAGGTCCTCTAGGAGGACGAGGTAAGTCCCAGAAGGGAAGGACAGTGTCCCTCTGAACTGAAAAAGGCCCCGAATGATAGTCACGTGTGCCGCGTTAATAAACAGCGAAGATGCTTTTATGAGAAAGGCTGCATTACAGGCTCCTATGGCCTCAGACAGACTCGCTGCAGCTGCAGAGGGAACCATCACAAAGACTGAACGTCATGTCCCGAATCCAGATGAATCAGATAATGACCTTAAATTAAATACTGATATGAAAACCCAATAACCAAACTTTCAGATCCAACACCCTCTCCACACAGTTGGTTAAGCAACTGGTGTGGGTCTTGGGGAACTTGGCGGAAGAAGCTGTTAATCAGTCGTTGGCTGGGTTCTAGCCTGTTTTGTCTTCACTGTGTGGTGTGCAATGGAGTCAATCCACAACTGAAGATACTAAAATAATTGTCACTCACAGAATCCCATTAACGGAGGATGCAGCTGTGCAGCCTGACCCAGGTCACCACGTCACTTCCTTCATGTGGCTCCAGGTTCGGCCTATATGCTGTCAGTTCTGCATAGCTTGGCACATGGCCCTAAGTCATGGGAGACAACGTCCTAGGAATGAACCTTCCTAGGTATGTGGGACTAAGCCCCTACACATACAGAGATCCCAAACAATCTGCGTTCAGCTACTAAGCCTTCTTCAAAAGATCATGTTGAAAAGGGGGAGATGTGAAATTAAATAATCCAAATTGAAAGCTGTCAGAACTATACCTGATTTTGAGCCTTGAGAGGAATGTGGCTGTGGGGCCTGTGTCGCATGGCGTGGAGCTGCACCTTCTGCTTCTTTATTCCGGGTCAAATCTCTCCCTCATTCTTGTCCTGTAATGATTAGGAAAGACTGAATAGCACCAGAAGTGAGACTCCCCTCAAGACCATTACCCTTCTTTATGGAATGTTAAAACAATCTTCCTTAAAGTATAGCGAGCTATGACCAATCAAGTTCAATCACTATAACCTATGTCCTGATCTTGTTGGAAAAGGCTGCAACCTGTCAAACCTCTGCCTCTGACTATGTAAATGAGACTTTAACTTTCCATTTTGGGAGTCTGTGTTTCCTATGTGGCTATCCTCAAACTTCATGTTCGAATAAACTCTACACTTCATCATATTTTTGGATTCTCAGTATTGAAGCTTGAGCACTGCAAAGACACATAATCGTGTTTATGTGCTGTCAGCATTCTATGGAAGTTTAGTGCAATTAAAATTGTGAAAAGGGCCAGGTGCAGTGGCTCATGCCTGTAATCCCAGCACATTGGGAGGCCGAGGTGGGCAGATCACCTGAGGCCAGGGGATTGACACCAGCTTGGCCAACATGGTGAAACCCCATCTTACTAAAAATACAAAAATTAGCTGGGCTGGTGGCACACGCCTGTAATCCCAGCTACTAGGGAGGCTGAGGCAGGAGAATTGCTTGAACCTGGGAGGTAGAGGTTGCAGTGAGCCGAGATGGCGCCACTTGCACTCCAGTCTGGGCGACAGAGTGAGACTCCATCTCAAAAAGAAAAAAAAAAGTGAAAAGACTTTTTGTCTCAGTGCACATTACAACTACTCAAACTAGTTATGGGTCTGTTTTTCTTGCCGTTTTTTCAGCTTCTGCAGGAGGTGGCTGCCCTGTGCTGGTCAGGATGTCAAGCACCTTGGGACGCTGCCCATTAAACCACAGGGGATTTCCTCGTTATTGCGACAATTCCATCCCCAGAAATCGTCCACGTGCCTGAGGTGGCGGCCGTCTCTTCCTAGGGAGACTGTCGGAGCTTCCTTTTAAACAGATTCTGCCCTGTCTCTGTGAAGACGTTCAGGTGCTGAGCACGCGGAGGGCGGGGGGTGGGGGGACATGAGACTGCAGGCAGCTCTCTAGCGCCCTTTTCACACGTGGGTCGTCACCCACCGACTTTGGATCTCTGCGAGTGGGAACTGCACAGGCCGGGATGTTGTTTGGGGTCATTGCACCGAAAAGTGTTCCATGTGCAATGTGGTTAGAATCTTGTCACCCTGGGAACTAGAAGGTCTTTAAGATCGTGGCACCCCACCCCTCCATCATGCAGATAGGGGACCTCAGGGGGATGAGAAGGATCAGGCTCTGGGAGAGATTAAGGAGAGTCAAGTGCAAAATTCAGGGTCTCTGGAGCCCTGGGGTGGAGCCTCACCCTCACCCTGGCGGCGGCGTCCTCAGCCTGTGGGCACCCAACTGCTCTGACGCAGCAACTGGCACGACCACCAGCCCCAAGGAGCGGCAGCGAGTTTCCAGGGTTAGGAGTCACCCGGGAGACAGTGATTCAGACTCCGGCTCCGCAGAAACCTGCAGGGACCTCGTGGAAAGGAAGCTGCGTCCAAAGGCTCCGCTTTGGGAAGACGCAGGGCGGCCGCTAGGTGGCGCTGCAGAGCCGCGTCTCCGGCAGGTGCCCGCGCTGGGGGGCGGGAGGCCAGGCCGGGTCATCCTCGCGCTGTCACTGCAGGAGGCAGAGACCCCACATCCCCCAAAGACGGAGGGGCTGGATTCCACCAGCAGCGGAAAGCGTCATTCCAGCGGCTGAGCCCATCTCTCCGCCCTTGAAAATCAAACCACATCTTAGGACAGTACCAGGCCTGCGAACGAAGCGTCCAGGGGTGGCCCACGTGGGATGGATGGTGAGACCGTGGCCCCCCTCGGTCCAACCTCACAGCCTCTCCGCTCTCCCCACTTCCGAGGCAGATTTCTGGGAATCTGGGAGTTCAGAGGGAGGAGAAATAAGTCGTTTGTCAGCAGCCTGCTCCCTGATCTCAAGGTCCCTTCCTGAAGGACAGGTGCTCCTCACACGGCCAAGCCTGGCCTGGCCCGGCCCAGGTCTCTCCGCCCAGCAGCCCTGCGCTCTGTCTCTCCCTTTCCCCTTTCCTCCCTCCCTGCCTCCCTCCATTTCTCCCTTCCTTCCTTCCTTCCTTCCCTCCCCGCACAGGATCTGCTATTCCTTAGCTGTGAAACGCGGGCACAGGGCCTGTGGTTGCACACTGGGTGACAGCAGTAGCAGTATCGTCAGGCAGGTCAGTTGACTCAACAGAACCGGGGCAAAGTCCTCCAGCCCAACAGGTCCAGCTCAGTCAGGCTCTGCTGGTCTACAGGAGCCCAGCCCTGGAGCAGGGACATCTTTGCGCCAACAGTGCCACATGAGATGGGCTGGGGTGAGTGCCTGAAGCCAGGGGCTGATGGAGGGCTGGGGACCCACCAGGAGAAGCCCTGCTGTCAGCTGCAGAAGAGAAGCAGCAGGTGTCAGGTGTCTGGAGAGGGGGCGGGGGATCCTATGGCAGGTGGAACTTGTTTCTATTTACCTGGCTGGGGTGGGGCCACAGCACAAAATGGATGCCCTAAAAAATTCGAACCAATCTGGAAAATCTGCGTCCACCTCTGCACCATGCCTGTTCTGCACCATATGTCTGCTCTCTGCCTCCCTCTGGGCCAAGGCTTACCTGCCCTGCAGCCTCAGGAGTGTCAGCCCGGTTTCCGTGAGAAGGACCTAGAAGCCACTGAGTAACTACTATGGGCGGGCACTGTAGTCATCTCTCTGCTTGGATTATCTCATGAAACGTCTCAATGGGAGCCACGTAAGAGCTTGAGTTGCAGCTGCCATCTTGAATTTTAAGAAGAAAAGAGGAAAGGAGGAAAAGATGGAGGAGGGGAGGAAGAAAGAAGAAAAGGAAGGAAGGAATGGAAGGAGAGAGGAAGGGAGGGAAGGATGGATGGGGAAGGCAGGAAGATTTAAGAAAAAGGGAAGAAATGCATTGACTAGGTTAAGGTGAAGAACCTTCGCCTGGAAAGTGTTTTCTTGAATAATAAGATGGAAGACCTATTTATCCCATTACAACACTAAGGTCGTTCAGAGACAAAGTCCATCTTAGCTAATAAGTCTTAGCTAATACTGAAGGTTTGGAAAAAACCTAATTTACAAGTACAGTTTTTTTCCTTACCACCCAAGGTCAGATCAGATCTTGCCCATCAAAGCTTGGCCTGTCTGCTTTTCTCTTTGGGATGGCCATTTTTATGCTCTCCCTGGAGCACCTGTTAAGTATGGATCATTGCTCTAGGGAAAGAGCTGCCAGGCTCCAGCTGCTCTGGGATCCAATTACTTACCAGGACTGAGGACTAGAGGTCCTCCGTGGACAGGTGCTGGCCCTGGGGACTGGGCCCAGCCTGGGATGAAACTCGCTCCTGTAGAGACCAAGGGTGGGTGAGGGGAGGAGGCAGGGATGTGGGGCCAGTCCATCCCGGAGACGGTTTCCTTCTCCTCACCTGTTGCAAGGCTCGTGGTGGACACTCCTGCACCCAAAGTCACACCGACAAGAGGAGGGCATGGCACGCGTGTTTAGCCAAGGCCTTCTACCACACATGAGGACCCAAGGCCCCGGGACACGGAATTCTTCTGCTAAGCCTGAGGAAGGAAGCAGGAGCCAGGGAGTTCTGAGAGTGGACAGAAAGGCATGCCCTGGAGCTGGTGAGCCGGGAGCCCGGCCAGGCCCCTTGGCAGAATCCTTCTTGGGTCTGTGCTGGGATCGTCCCCTGGGTGCTGGGCAGGACACAGACACTCGAGGCCTTTCCTGGGAGAAGCAGGGAGGCAGAGAGCTACCCTCCCAGTTTTATGGCTTTTGCTTTCAGGGAGAAGGGCCCTAGTTTCCATTATGCCTTTTGTGGGGAGAAGGAGGGTGAAGGCCGGAGAGGACTTCTCATTTCTGTGGACTTCCGGGTCTCCCTCAGCTCAAAGCAGGCCATTCTCCAAGGTGTTGCATTTGGGGTATTGCGTTTTGAACCCCGATGGGGGAGTCAGAAAATGCACATGAAATTGCCTGCAAGAATGGCAGAGTCATGAAAAGTGCATTACATTTTTTTTTAGTGGTAAAGCAAAGAGTCAGGCTTTGACCACTGTTTCATTCTGTACTTTAAAGATTCCCAAGAGGCGAGTTCCCTCGGTTTATTTTAAACAAGCTATTTAATGCTATCTTATGATTTCATTGAGTTTTTATGTACATAAGTTAAACACTGACTAAAAATACTTATCCTTAAATAGTCTGTCACTGACCAATGAAGTGTCATTTTTTCTTCGTAGAGTTCTTTTTTTTTCTTTTCTTTTTTTTTTTTTGAGACAGAGTCTCACCCTGCCGCCCAGGCTGGAGTGCAGTGGCGCCATCTCGGCTCACTGCAAGCTCCACCTCCCGGGTTCACGACATTCTCCTGGCTCAGCCTCCCGAGTAGCTGGGACTACAGGCGCCGCCACCACGCCCGGCTAATTTGTATTTTTAGTAGAGACGGGGTTTCACCGTATTAGCCAGGATGGTCTCGATCTCCTGACCTCGTGATCCGCCTGTCTCGGCCTCCCAAAGTGCTGGGATTACAGGCGTGAGCCACCGCCCCCGGCCAGTAGAGTTCTTACGGGTTGATTCCCCTTCGCTGATAGGGTGAAAAAAAGCCCTTCCATGCTCCTAAACAGGAGTGGTGGTGTGACATCTCTGTGTGCAGGTGTGGTTTGTGTTGTTTCTGTGTGGGGTGTGTGTGGTAGGAGGTGTGAGTGATTTTTGGCTGGCTGTGGGGAAGGTGTGTGTGGTGTGTGTGTGGTGGGTGGTGTGAGTGATTTTGGCTGTGTGTGTGTGTGTTGTGTGTGTGGTGGGTGGTGTGAGTGATTTTTGGCTGTGTGTGTAGTGTGTGTGTGGTGGGTGGTGTGTGATTTTTGGCTGTGTGTGTGTTG
>NW_020257842.1:0-35020 GCF_003255815.1 Theropithecus gelada
CTTCTCCTTCTCCTTCTTCTCCTTCTCCTTCTTCTCCTTCTCCTTCTTCTCCTTCTCCTTCTCCTTCTTCTCCTTCTTCTTCTTCTCCTTCTTCTTCTTCTTCTCCTTCTCCGTCTTCTCCTTCTCCTTCTCCTCCTTCTCCTTCTTGTCCTTCTCCTTCTTCTCCTTCTCCTTCTCCTTCTTCTCCTTCTCCTTCTTCTTCTTCCTTTTCTTCCTCTTGCTTGATCGAATATGCTGATGAAGCTCTCTACTGAATTTTTCGTTTCACTCATTTTATTCATCTCTCCTAGTTTCAACTTGACCCTCAAGAAGATGACCATAGTAGGCCTCACGGATTCCTCTTGAAAAAAATCCAGTACAACTATCTGGAACCCATCTCAAGAAGCTATCCGTGTCCATAACCTGCCAAGACAGAGAGGGAGATTCCCAGGGAGATGGTGATACCTTTGCCTTTGAAGCAGCACACAGAGCTCCTCCTTCTGTGGAACAGGCTTGATGAGGAGGACAAGACATGGGGTGGAACTTCTTGCGTTGACTCTGGATTCACCACAAACTTATGAGCCCCCATGGGCCAGCATCTCCTCGATCCAGCTGTTGCCTCCAGGTTTGTCTCTAACCATCTGCTTGTCAGTCCGGGACCCTCGGTGTCTAGGCGCTCTGCACTGGGTTTCTCCTGGAATGAGTTTCCTCATGAGAAGGCACGTCTCTACCACGCTGGCTTTTCTCTGCTGGCTGCTTATTCAGATATGCCTTTGAATGGGTGACCTTTGATGGTTTCTCATGCACTCTGTTGCATGCAGGGAAAACCTCTCATCATAGCAGGCTTTTTCCCCTGGAGCTTTTTCCCCTCTCTGTGTTACAGGAGACCACCACTCCCCAGGACTGCTTTTCATCAATAGTGTTGTATTCAGTCTCCATGACATGACGATTAAACTGGATGTCTGCTCCTCCTGGTGCTGTAACACAGTAGATTTTCTTTCCAGGTGTCCCCCATTCCAGGTCTGACACAGAAGCTGCCCTTGGCAATTCCTCTCCCAGGGAAACGGCAGAAATGGCCATGGTTTCTGTGATGGCCAATGCCCTGCAGAGTGGCGACCACCATCAGCACAGCATTCATCTTGGTGTTATTCCATTAACACCTTATTCCACCACCTTTCTGCATAGGAAGCTGGAACCAGTTTAATACATGAGACAGTGAGGACAAGGACGCTGAGAGAAACAGAATTTTTTCAAGAGGAATTAATGAGGCCCACCATGACCATCTTCTTGAGGGTCAGGTTGAAACTAGGAGAGATGAATTCTCAGTATGCGAGTCCAGAACCCAGGGCAGACCTTGCGCAGCCATCACTGAGTGAGCTCCTAGGAGCGGAAGTGGACATCAAACTGTCTGTTGTTAACTCCAGCCACCAGGTGCTGTCTAAGCTCGCAAGGCAAAGTGGTCTGGGAAGGCCCGGAGCCTGTTCCACGGCCTGTAGCCCAGACATCTTTTCCTGAGTGACTTTGTGCCCTGTTTTCTCTGCAGGGGAGGAAGTGGTACTCAAAGGGCAGAACTGAGACCAGGCGATGTTGAAAGGTGCGGGGATGTCTCCAGGAGCTTAGGGACCATCTGTCTCTTATGTGTGCAAGCCTGGGCCACAGATACCCTAGACAGGCAAGCACCTGTGCTGAGTAATGCGGCTGCGTGCACCTGAGGGTGTGGAGAAAGGGCCCGTGGATGCCATTTCTGAGCAAGACCCCATACGAGGCCGAATGCAACAGCAAAGTCAAAGGTGGGTCCTGCCTGGCCACCCTGGGCCCAGAGGAGGTGCAGTAAGCTTGATGGCAGTGCCTAAGTGATACGTCCACATCCTAACCCATGGAACTAGGGAAGGTGACCTTTTTGGAAACAGGGTCTTTGCAGAGGGATTAAGGTAAGAATCTTGAGATGAGATCATCCTGCATTATCCACATGGGCCCTAAATCCAATGACAAGTGTCCTCATTAAAGACACACAGAGGAGAAGACACCAACACCAAGAAGTAGGCTGTGTAGGGATGGAGGCAGAGACTAGAGCGATGCAGCCACAGGCCAGGGGATGCCTGGAGCCCCCAGAAGCTGGTGGAGGCAGGACGAATCCTCCCCTAGAGCTTTCGGGGAAAACAAGTCTTTACCAACAAGGTTAGCCTCTGGCCCCCGGGACCATGAGAATAAATTTCAGTTGTTGTGGCCGCCCAGTCCGTGGTGTTTTGCTCCGGCAGCCCCAGGAAACTCCCACAGGAGGGAAGGATCTTGAAAGAGAAGTGAAGATTCCAGTGGAAACTGAGCAGCTTTGCCCTCCTCCCTTGCACAGGCCAAGTGTGCAATTTTCAGAGGCAGGGCGGGGGGTAATCAAGGCCAAAGCACAGCAGGGGAGGTGCTGGAGTGGAAAGCACTGCTCCCTCCGGGACATGCGGGGGCAGCCCTGGTCCTCTGGTCCTGGCCCTGCACCGTGCGTTGGCGCTCCCTGCCTCCGCGAGCCCAAACCAGGCAATGCCAAGCTCTCCAGTCCCGCTGTGCCGAACGTACGAACAGATTCAGAGCATGTTCGGGAGCCGACGGCCCTCACTGAGGAGAGGAGTGGGCTGCGCTCATGTGCAGTGCTTTGCTTCTGGGCTGGGTAAATCCTGTTTTAGTGTTTGCTTCCTGTATCTCCTCATCCTCGTCCCAGGAGAAGGAAACCAGCCAAGTCTCAGGGATTTCTGCTAAGGGTAGAGTAAGGAGGGAAAAATAAGCCTATAATGAAAATAAAAGAAAGAGTGGGGGACATCCCTGAAAAGGCAGATGGAGGAAAGGAGTCTGAGGGTCTCCCGAGCGTGAGGGCTGCGTCCTGCTCCTGGATACTGCCCCTGGCTCCGTGGTGCGCTCAGGGGCCCTGGGGTTCGGGACTGGGATTCTGGGACTTCCCAGAGATGCAGTGCTGCAGGGGGTCAAGGACCAGCTAAGCTCTGAGGCAGGGAGGCACCACCGAGAAGAGGCCCTGATAATACCTCTGCCCCAGATAATACCAGGGAGTGAATAAGCAGGAGGAAAACTAACAGCAGGATACCTGCATGTCCGAGTTCAAGCCTGATTTTAGAAATAAACAGACCTAAAATGCAAAGGAAAACAGCCTCTGCCTGGAAGCAGAATCTTCGTTTTAGGGCCAGAGGAAAGCAGGTCCGGTTAATAACAACTGATTTTGTCAGGGCCACGCAGGACAGAGACCATCCGCTTCTCATAGTGAGAGCTGAGCCCAGCCGCAGCCGCCCACCTCCCCTCCAGTGAGCGCGACGTCACCGTTCCAAGGAGAGCTCGCCCAGGAAGACGGAGTTCCAAATGACTTTATTCTTCATTTCAGGGACTGGCTGAAAACCCATTTATCTCAGCAATAGACTGCTCAGCCGGTCCTCATCGGAGCAAGCGGCCCCATCTCAGAACAGTCGGCGGATCTCTCAGCTGGCCTTGTGGAACAACTGCTCATTGCTGAAAGCTCATTTGAAAGCCTCCCCCTTGGTGTCCACACATCCTAAATTATTATCATGTGAACTTTGACCCATTCCAGTTACCCCTCCCCACCAGACACACACACTCTGAAAGGCGCGGCTGGGGCGGCCCCCAGCCTTTACAAACCCCCCTCCTTTGCTGAGATGTTAGGAGACCGTTCCGCAGGCACCCTCTTCACTGCAGTGTTGCAATCAGCTCAGCTTTGTTAGAAAACTAGGTCAATCTGCTGGGCCCTTTGGGCAGCGAGCAGGCAGCAACAGTTTGATCAGAGAAAGCAATCTGACTTGAAGAAAAATAGTTTGCTTGGATGCCACCACCCAGGATGGCAAGAGTAATCCACGAGGAGGGTCACCTAGAGCTTCACACCCTTCCACGCAGCCGGTCACTCAGGCTGGAGAGTGCAGCACAGCCTCCTGCCCGTCATCCGGTATCCTGAGTGGCAGAAAGTCAGGACTGAAGGCTGCTCAGGAGTGATCTGGGCCACTACGAGACTGGGGGGCCTTACTCACTTTTAATTTTTTTTCAAATAAACTTTTAATTTTAAAATAGTTTGGGTTTACAGAAAAGTAAAGAAAGTATAGAGTTCCCATGCACCTCACACTCAGTCTCCACCATCACCACCTTCTATGACTATGGTACAGTTGTTAGACTCAACAGACCGAGGGTGATGTGTGATTATGAACTAAAGTCCATGGTGAATGCATATGTCCTTAGTCTTCACCTATTGTCCCTTTTCTGTCTCAGGATCCCATCCAGGATCCCACGTGACATTTAGTCATCACGCCTCCTGAGGCTCCTCTTGGCCATAACAGTTTCTCAGACTTTCCTCGGTGTTGACAACCTTGACAGTTTGGATGACCTTGACAGTTTGGATGACCTTGACAGTTTTGATGACCTCAACAGTTTGGAGGAGGACTGCTCAGGTGTTTTGCAGAACGTCTCTCCATTGTGATCTGTCTGTTTTTCTAGATGGGGGTTGTGGATTATCAGGAGGTGAAGGGCTATTTCCATTACATCCTTTCAAGGATACAGGACGGCTTCTCTCTGTTGGCATTGACCTTGGCCGCCTGGCCGAAGTGTCTGCTGGGCTCCTCCATGGTGAGGAGTCTCTTTCTTTGCCCTTATTTATACTCTACTCTTCGAAAGAAAATCACTAAGTGAAGCCCACGTCAAGGGGCAGGGAAATCCCCTTGAAAACACTAGGAGATGGACAGATTCCGGGGATTTAAGAAATCTCCATCCAAGCATTAGCTGAGCACAGAGCTGATCTAATACTACAATATTATTACCCTTCTTGGTTCAGGTTTTTCCAGCTTTGGGCATTGGCTGTTTTTCACTGGCTTCCATGTCCCTTTGACATACCTCAATCGTTTTGCTTCTTGAGGCTTCCTTACTTTTTGGCACCGCACGATGCTGCTGGCTCACGCTTCTCGATTTCCCGCCCCAGTTTTTGAATCTGCTGTTTTTCCAAGGAACCCTGAGTCCTCTGAGAAGTGGTGTTAGAAACCAAGGCCTGGGTGCTAGGGGTGCTCACGGCTACTGGGGTGCTGATGTGTTTAGTCATTTTTAGGGACAGAGCTTGGAAGTATGTGTGTACATACTGTGTATATAAATGTATCTATAAACAGTTCTGCATGTAACTATATGGATTTCTAGTAAGCCCAACCTGAGTTCATACTGGTGTCGTCTCCAGCCCTAACCCATGACCTCATGGATCATTTAGCCTCATGCTGTTATTGATCGTTAACTCCTACTCCAACAGCAAGAAATCCAGCTCCCCCATCCCCCATCCATCGAACTCATTTGTTCTGACTCAGCACCAGATGAAAATGGCCTCAGAACTGTTAACCCACACCCCCGTGAACAACAATGCTCACATTACGACTTTTGAATAGCAGGTACACGATGGCAAAATGAATAAACGAATCATTTGGGATTTGGGAATAATTTTTTTAAGGATGTTCTTCTACTTGATGCTGCAAATTTGAATAGGGAAAATTGCAATTGGCACATCACAAAAATTTTTCATAGCATTTTGCATGTGACGTGTGCTCACCTCTGTGATAATGAAGCAAGCACAAAAGCAGGTTGCAGACGAGTCCTCAGAACATCAGGTGTCCAGGGAGGCCCCAGGCTCGGTGCCTTATTCCTGGACATGTTTGCGTTTTGCTCTAAATCACTCTAGAGCTGTAAGGTGCTGAGTGCCATTTTATAAGAAAGCAAAACGGATGGAAATCTGCCAAAATCATCTGGGATTTCTGTTTGAAGAAACGGGGGACTCTCCAAAGCTAAAAGAAAATGGACTGTGACCAAAATGTGTTAAATCTGATCTGATTTTGTCTTTATAAGAAGCGTATTTTGCGACCTGGTGTGTGACGGCGAAAAAGACACAAGCAGGGGTTTTGCTGCGGTGAATCCAGGGTGGTGATTTCCAGGCTGTAATAAGAGGTATATTTCTCTGATGGCCCCCGCTGCCTACCTGGGCTTATTTCTGACAGTGTTCAGCTCTTTAAAGAAGGAGCTGGTTGGTAAAATATACTGCAACACAGGCCCTTTGGTTTCTAAGCAATCAGAATTCTTCCATAAAATGCCTGAGAAGAGCTCACTGACACACACATATGAACACACACGTGCCACATGCACACACATGCATGCACATGTACTCACACACAATCCCTGGTAACCAAAAAGTGACTGAGGCAGATCTCAGCCAATCTAGAGGTTTATTTTTGCCAAGGTCAAAGACATGCCCAGGGAAAAGAAACACAAGTTACGGTGGGATCTGTGGCTATGCTTTTGGGAACTTCTTCTTTTTTTTTTTTTTTCTTTTGAGATGGAGTTTTGCTCTTGTCACCCAGGCTGGAGTGCAGTGGCGTGATCTCAGCTTACTGCAACCTCCCCCTCCCGGGTTCAAGCAGTTCTCCTGCCTCAGCCTCCCAAGTAGCTGGGATTCCAGGTGCCTACCACCACGCCCGGCTAACTTTTTGTATATTTAGCAGAGACGGAGTTTCACCATGTTACCCAGGCTGGTCTCAAACTCCTGAGCTCAGGCGATCCACCTGCCTCAGCCTCCCAAAGTGCTGGAATTACAGGTGTGAGTTACAGCACTGGGCCGGAATTTCAATATTTAAAGGGGGAAAAGTGAGCAGAAGGCAAAGGAGGAAAGGAACAAAAGGGGTGGGGTAGACAGGCGGTGAGGCAAGCGGCTACACTCCTCTGAGGCTTTGCTAAGTGCTCAGTGAAGCCACTTTGCACATAAGCCCAAGTAAACCTATGACGTGACAGCTGTCTGGGAACAAAACGAAGGCAGGTTGTTTTCTTCACGACTCAGTTCCCAACCTTCATTTTCCCTTCGGCACAGTGAATTTGGGACCCTGAGATCCTGCTTTTTTCCTTTGGCCCCCTCTCTAAGGAAAGCATATCTGTGGACAGCGGCCAGAGTGGCCTCAGCCCCTCCCTCGTGCCTCGGTGCTCCCCAAGGCTCCGGAAGCTTGGCCCGGTCCCCGAGAGAAGACCAGGAATGAGTAAAGCTGACGTTTCCGTCACTGAGTCTGTCGGAGGCTGGAGTCAAAGAGAAGCTGAAATACAGGCAGTGATGCCACAGGTTGACACTCCTGAGCCCAACTTCGGGTTGTGCCGTCATCTCGGCTGCCGTGTGTTCAGGTGTGTGGTGTTGAGGGGCTGCACGGAGTGCCTCCCGCCGGGGTCTGGTGGTCTGTGGGGGAGGCTGCATGCTTCGCCAGATGTGTGTCTAGACATCCTCTTTCCATCCTCTGTTCAAAGCGACCCACAAGAGCTGCTTCTCAGACAGAACAACCCGCTCTGGAGCCGGGTGGACAAGCCCATCCCTATTCTCGGAGCCCATCCCACGCACAGCACGGAGGGCTTGTATGAGATGCAGATGCTCCGACCTTCCCTAGATGCAGTGAGTCAGAAGTGGTGGATTAGGCCCAGTGACCTGTGCTCCAACCTGCAGGTGGTTCTCACGGATGGGGAAGTCTGAGAACCACTGGGTGGGAGACTCACACGCCCCCGGCCCTCCAGGGGCTCCTGGAACAGGGAGTCAGCTGGGGGTGGGGTGGGGCCAGTGTAACTGGGTCCTGTGATAGGCAAAGTGTTTGTGCCCTGCCCCCGATTTATATGTTGAAGCCCTAACTCCCAAAGCACTGGTATTAGGACCTTGGAGAGGTAATTAGGGCCAATGAGGACATGATGGTGGCCCCCAGGGTGGGGTTAGCGCCCTTTATGGAGTGGGGTGAGAGCGGCTTCTCACTCTCTGCCCCATGAGGGCACAGTGAGGTGGCGCCTTCTAGGAGCCAGGAAGCTGGCTCCCATCAGACACCACACCTGCCCGTGCCTTGATCGTAGCCTTTCAGCCTCAAGATGTAAAGAATTAACATTTCTGGTTAAATCGGCCAGTGATGTTTTACTGTAGCTCAAGCTGACAAGAAAGGTCGTGAACAGCAGTGAGCCCTGCTAGCAGTGAGGCTGCATGGGAGAGGCGCTGGGGGCGGGTGAGCGTGGAGAACCAAATTCCCAGAGCCCGGAACCTCCGAGCATCGTCCAAGGTGGGTCAGCTGTGCCTCTACCTCACCTCTTCCCGCCCCCACCTGCCCAGACCAGCCCGAACACCACCTTGGAGACCCAGGCTCCCCTGGAGCAGCCAGGCAGGACGGTCCACCCTCGGCCACAGAGGAGCCCAGAGAGGCAGCCGAATCCACCCATAAGGATGATGCCATGTGCCCCTGGGCCTGAGCCCATCTGCTCTTGCAGAGAGAAGGAGGACATGTGGGTGGCATTACTGGGCTCTGGAATACAGTCTGCGTCCCCTCCAGAGACCCTCTCCCCATACGCTGACCATCCCTGGGCCATTTGAATCTACGCCCCACCCCCTCCCCGCATACAGTCTATATCCCCTTCTGAGATCCCCGCCCCATATGCCGACCATCCCTGGGCCGTTTGAATCTATGCCCCGCCTCTCCCCATCTCTGTCTCCTCCTGAGACCCCTCCCCATACCCCAACCATCCCTGGGCCATTTGAATCTATGCCCCACCTCTCCACATCTCTGTCTCCTTCTAAGACCCCCTCCCCACACCCCGACCATCCCTGGGCCATTTGAATCTATGCCCCACCTCTCCACATCTCTGCCCCCTCCTGAGACCCCCCTCCCCATACCCCAACCATCCCTGGGCCATTTGAATCTATGCCCCGCCTCTCCGCATCTCTGTCTCCTCCTGAGTACGCCCTCACGTCTCTCCCCACAGTTATTCCAAAGCCTGTTTCCTCTTATTTCCCAAAGGCTCCCTTGAAATCAACTTTCTTCACTTACCAAGTTGGCGGAGACAGAGAGAAAATGTGTTTTTCTTCCCCATTTGAATTGCCGCTCCTGCAGATGCTTGCCTCAATCTCTGGTCCTGTGCATCTGGTCGGATTTCGGAGGAGCCTGTGGAGGGCAGAGGTCACAGCACCTGAGTTCGGCAGCGTGACCCTGGCCCCAGGGAGGGGTCTCGTCCGCCCCTGGCTTTAGCTGGATCTGCCTGCCCCTGAGGGCTGGAGAAAGATGGGATCCACATTTAATGAGGTGATTAACAGAGTTTCAAACATGAAGCCCCGATATCTGCAATGTCCAGATGGAGTCTTCTGGAATCAGCAATGTCTAGGACTTACAGGTGGGGAATTCGCCCTGCCCTGAGCTCCGGGAGAGGAAGCCCAGAGCCAGCCCTCCAGCCTGCGACTTACAGGTGGGGAATTCACCCTGCCCTGAGCTCTGGGAGAGGAAGCCGAGAGCCAGCCCTGCAGCCTGCGACTTACAGGTGGGGAATTCACCCTGCCCCAAAGTCCAGAAGAGGAAGCCCAGAGCCAGCCCTGCAGCCTGAGACTTACAGGTGGGGAATTCACCCTGCCCCAAAGTCCAGGAGAGGAAGCCCAGAGCCAGCCCTCCAGCCTGAGACTTACAGGTGGGGAATTCACCCTGCCCCAAAGTCCAGGAGAGGAAGCCCAGAGCCAGCCCTGCAGCCTGAGACTTACAAGTGGAGAATTCACCCTGTACCAAGGTCCAGGAGAGGAAGCCCAGAGCCAGCCCTGCAGCCTGAGACAGAAGATGACGGAGAGGGGAAAACAGCCTCTGGATCACCCAACGTCAGCTCAGATCGTTCACAATAAAAGCAAACAAACAAAAAGCAAAAGCTCCTGCGAAGTACTGACACGTCCGCATATCAGAATTGGGTCTATAAATTACCTATGCTGATTCTACGCAACCTTGATAAAGAATGAGATAAGGAATAATCCGCAAGATACACTGTGAAGTGAAAGAAAAATTAGCCTGTAGAATAGCAGGGCTGTGGCAGCCATTGATGTAAAATCACGTAAGAATCTATGGCTGCCGCCTCAATGCACCACCAGCGTAGCCACTTAAAACAGCGCAAACGTGTGCTCTGACAGTTCTGTGGTCAGAAGTCCAGTGTGGGTCTCCCTGGCTGATGTCCTGTGGGCGGGGCCGGGTCTTTTCCCGGACACTCTGCAGGTGCCCCCTGCTGTGTCTTTCCCGCCCTCTGAGCTCTGGTAGTTTCCTGAGGCCCAGAATGGTGGGTCCAGTTCTTCCACATCACAGCACTCTGACCTCCTCTTCTGCCTCCCTCTTCCACTTAATAAAATAGAGTTTATTTTTTAGAGCAGTTGTAGGTTCATGTGAAATTGAGTGGAAGGCACAGGGAGTTTCTGCATGCTCCCTGCCCACCCAGGCGCCCCTCTACGGCCATTCCCCACTGTGTGTGCATTTGACAGGATCCCAGAGCGGATGACACTGAGCATCGTTATTGCCTACAGGGGTGACGTGCATTCCGGGGGCTTGGACAAAGCTATAATGGCAGGTATTCCCCGTTAGACTATCATACCGAGTTTCCCCTGCCCTAAAAATCCTCTGTACATTGATTCATCCCTTCCTCCCTCCTCATTCCTGGAAACCCCTGATCTTTTTATTATCACCATAGTTTTGTGTTTTCCAGAATGTCATATGGTTGGAATTGTACAGTATGGAACCTTTTAAGACTGGTTTCTTTCACTCAGTAATAGGCATTTAAGCTCCCTCTATGTCTTTTCAGGGCTTGATCGCACAGGTTTTCAGCCCTGGTTGGTGCGCCAAGATGATGGTCTGAAGGTACCAGTTCACTTCATTCACCTGCTGAGGGGCATCCTGGTTGCTTCTAAGTTTTGGTGATTATGAATAAAGCTGCTGTGAACACGCCTGTGTGGGTTTACATGTGGATACAGGTCTTCAGTCCCTTTGGGTAAATGTCAAGGAGTGTGTTTGCTGGATCCGATGTTAAGAGTCTGTTGAGTTTTGTAAACTGTTTTCCAAAGCTGCTGCACCATTCTGCACTCCTACCAGCAATGAACGAGGGTTTGTAGCCCCACGTCTGCAGCATTCGGGGTCAGCGTTTTAGATTTGGGGGCTTCTAATAGTTGTGTAGTGGGGGCTCATCGTCATTTTACTTTGCATTTCCATCAGGACACGGACTTCCGTACTTCCAGCCCGGGGATGCATGTACACACAGAGTCTTCTAGAAGCAGGAATGCCTCACGATTATCTTCCAACCACAGAGTGCGCTGCTCCAGCCAGGGCTCTCATTTGATTTTCCCATGAACACACACGTCCTTTACGTTGCAGAGCGCCTCACGTTGGCTCTGGGCAGCGGGGCCCACAGGGACCTGATTTTCTCGCTGCCCCTGCACTGATCGCTGAGCTGAGGTCTTCTCCGGATGGATTTGCTGCTGCTTTGATCTGGTGCCTGCTTGGTGTTCATCCTGGGACTCATTTTCTCTCATTTAAAGGTGGAATCTGCAGGTTGGGGGGAAGATAGAGCAAGACCTGGGATGGAGGAGATGTCCAACTTGGCCTCCTCTGCCCACCAGGAGCATCTCCTCACAGCCCCATGCCCTCCTCCCGTTCCTGCCTCTTCCCTCCCTAGTGACCTGTACGTTCCTCTGGGGGCTGACACTGGCTGGTTCACTTCCCCTGCCCCCTACACCCCTAGTTCAAACACAGCACAGCCTTCTGGAGAGTATCTGCTAAGTAAAAGTCAGGTGACATTTCATCGCTGGTTTCCGCAGTGCACCCACCCGCCTCTGGAAGGCCAGCCACTGCTGGCAGGGTGTGATTCTCAATTACGTGGTTAGATCAAGCTATTAAGAAGCTGAGATTGAAACTCCTGTTGTAACGAGCGCGCCGGCTGACTCATCATGGACAGGGCTGATGCGTGTCCTCATGGCCAAGGTCGTACAGGATCAGCCAGCGGCTGGGGCAGGGCCTCTGTGTCTCCTGGAGAACTCGGCTCCAGGCACCGGGACCTGGTGGGGGATGATGGACCACAGGTCAGTCAGGAACTGGAAGATGCTTGCCTCTTGCTTGAGGATGAGACCAGTGAGAATCAGAGTTACAGTGAGGACAGAAAACAGCCAAGCTCAGACTGGAAAATGAACCTCCCTTCTTGCTTGTTCAAGACTTCCACCTCCATCCCTGCCTGGACCCAACACAGCTGTGAAAGATGCAGCCATGGCAGAATTCATTATCCTGATGTATCCAGGTTCTCCAGAGAGCAGACCCAGGTGGACATTTATATAAAAGGGAAATAAATTCAAGGAATTTGCTTTGGTCATGGTGAGGGCTGGCAGGTCCAAACCCTGCAGGGGAGGCTGGAAACTCAGGCAGGAGCTGCTGCTGCAGTTTCCTCTGGAGGCAGAATTTCTTCTTCTCTGGGAAACCTCAGTTTTTGCTCTTCAGACCTTCCACCGATTGGGTGAGGCCCACCACATAAATAGAAGGTTATCTACTTAAAGTCAAGTAATTGGAGATATTAACCACATCTACCCAATACCTTCACATTGGCACCGAGACTCATGTTTGATTCAAAAACTGGCTGTTCCAGCCTAACTGAGGTGACGTATAAACCTGGCCATTACACCCAACCTATAGATGAGAAAACCAAGGCTCGGAAAGGGTAAGTGGATTTTCTAAAATCACACAGCTAGAACTGAATGTTGGAATGACAGCCAGGGAGCCGGTATCACGTTGGCTGTTATTTCTTCCTGTTTCTCAGACCTTAGAAATGGGATCCTCAGGACTCAGGCCACCGCTTCCCTATCTCTCCTTTATCGGCGCTGTTTCCTGCTGTCTCACGGCTTTGAACTCCGTCCAGACGCTGGCCACCCCTGAGTCTCTGCCTCCAGCCCCGAGCTCTTCAGGCTCCTCCATCCGGCTGCCTCCCACTCGAACTCCTTAGGGATCTTTTGGGCATCTCACCCTTAACTCGTCAGCACCCGAGAGCGGACACTGGACATTCTCTTCCCCACAAACCTCCACCACCTTTGTTCATACACTGACTCCATCCTTCCAGGTGCCTACAAAGCAAGGGTTCCTCTCACAGCGCATGCACAGTCCATCTGCAAATCCGGAGGGCCTGACCTTCAGATTCTACCTAGATCTGAACCCTTCTCACTGTCTTTCTGGCCACCACCATGGCCCAGCCACTGTCCTCTGCAATCAGGTTTTTGTCATGACTTTCTAAGCGTCTCTCTGCTTCCACTCCTGCTCTGCTTTTAGGTTCCTCTCTGCAGAGCTGCCAGGTAAAACCTTTTGAGTAGTTCTGACTCATCACTCCTCTTACCAAACCCTGCTTGGCTCTGAATTTCTTTCAGAGTGAAATAAGTTTCTTTACAATGAGTAAGAGGCTCCTAGGTGCCCAGTTCCTTCTCTACGTTCAGCCTCATTGCCTCCCCTCACTCAATCTGTTCCATCCTAACAGTGGCCTTCCTTGTCCCTCAGACCACCAAGCCCACCCTGGCCCCAGGGCCTCAGAACCCCCACCCCACGAGGCTCCAGTGCTCAGCTCCCTCCAGTCTAATGCACAAAGCCGTGAGCTCTGCAAAGTTTCAACCTGCCCTCTTCTCATGCCCCTTTCTGCAGCTCTCTGGTTGACTTGAAGATCAACAGCCTGCCATCGCTGTCAGCCCAGCAGCCCAGCACTCACAGGGAGGAGAAGCACAGGGCAGGGGCCCCTTCCAAGCCTCACCTGCAGAAAAGTGTCGTGACTTGACCTGTCCGGCAGTTTCTGGAGGACCTCACTTACAAGGGTGTTTTTATTTGACCTGACTCAGAACTCGCACAATACAAAAAGCCTTCTCCCTGGCGGTGTTTGTTGAAAATTACTGGAGGAAATTGTTGAACTTCGCACCTACCTGAGGTGGCGGATGAGAGTTGACACAAACATTAGGCTAGCAAAGTGTTTCAAAGGAATATCTGGGGAATGAGATGTCCTCTGCAGTTCGGAGAATCTCTGACACATTCTTGGGAATCCAGAAAGCTATCTGCACATATAGAGCTATGTGGAAAGATCTAAGAAGATCTGAGAAGTTGTCCCTAAGCTTCCACCCTAGATGACCTTGAGGTTATGCACACACAGGAAGTGAAGCTACACAGAGTTGTACACTTGCTGAGCGTGGTAGGCACACTCCTCATGCACACAGAACCCCTTCCAAACAGACTGGGAGACTGACAGATTGCAGGTGTTTGAGACATCTCCATCCAATCCCTGGCAGGCCACAGAGCTAATCAAGCAGAGACGTTAGTGGCCAAACATGACAGAGAAGACGAAGTTTACAGAACTAGTTAACATGAGTCCCCGAACGAACAACAACGATGACAACAAAAGCAAAAACAAAAAGCAAGAGTGACACACCCTGGGAAGGGGTAGGAATCTGATTTCCAGAGCTGCCACATAGTAGTATTTAAAATGTTCAGTTTTCAACAAAATCTCTGTGGCATATAAAGCAACAAAAAATGATGGTTTTATAACATATAAGAGAAGCAATCAGTTAAAACCATCCCTGAGAAAGCCCAGACATTGGACTTAGTGAACAAAGACTTAAAATCACCTAATTTTAAATATGTATAAACAACAAAAGGAAATCATGTCTAAAAACTAAAGAAAAGTATGAGAACCACATCTCACCAATGAGGCAATATCAGTAAAGATATAGAAGCTATAAAAAAATAAATTTCTGGAGTTGAAAAATGCAATATCCCAAGTGAAAATTCACTAGAGGAACTCAATAGTGGGTTGGAATAGGCAGGAGAAAGACCTAACAAGCTTGAAGGTGGGACAATTGAGACTATTCAATCTGAGAAGAGAGAAAAAAAAAAGAATAAAAAATGAGCAGAGACTCAGAGACCTGTGGCATGTCATTAAATATACCCACACATGCATGACAAGAGGTCCCAAAGGACAAGAGAAAGATATAAATTATTGGAAAAAAAGGTTTAAAAATAATTCCTGAAAACTTTTCAAATTTGATGAAGAAAACATTAGTCTATAGAACCAAGAAGCTTAGACAGTTTCAAGTTGGACAGACTCCAAGACACAC
Organism: Theropithecus gelada; assembly: GCF_003255815.1. Taxonomy (NCBI): domain Eukaryota; kingdom Metazoa; phylum Chordata; class Mammalia; order Primates; family Cercopithecidae; genus Theropithecus; species Theropithecus gelada. The sequence continues at coordinate 14,921 of NW_020257842.1, forward strand.
AGACATGCTGTACTCAAACTATCAAAATTCAAGAGAGAATCTTGAAGACAGCAGGAGAGAAGAGACAGAAGTGTAATGGATCCTCGGTAAGATTAACTGCTCATTTCTCATCAGAAACCATGGAGACCAGAAGGCAATGGGATGAAATTTCAAGTGATCTAGGCTGGGTGCAGTGGCTCACGCCTGTCATCCCAGCACTTTGGGAGGCCGAGGCGGGTGGATCACCTGAGGTCAGGAGTTCAAGACCAGCCTGGCCAACATGGTGAAACCCTGTCTCTACTAAAAATACAAAAATTAGCCACGCATTGTTGTGGGCACCTGTAATCCCAGCTACTCAGGAGGCTGAGGCAGGAGATTTTCTTGAACCCAGGAGGTGGAGGTTGCAGTGAGCCAAGATCATACCACTGCACTCCAGCCTGGGCGACAGACCAAGACTCCATCTCAAAAAAAAAGAAAAGAAACAAATTTCAAGTGACCTAGACTAGCCCAATCAATCCTGACAAAGAAAAACAAAGCTGGAGGGTTCAGACTTCCCAGATTCAAAACTCCCTGCAGAGCTACAGTTATGAACACGGAGAGTCACCAAACTGTACACTTTTTTAAATGGGGTGAATTTTATGGTATCTGAATTATGTATTGGAGAAACTCAAGCCAGTCAACATTGCTGATGTCTTCACATGTGAGCAGTGTCATGGCTGTGCACGCTAAGATTGAGCCTCCTTGCAATGAGTCACTTTTACATCTCCGGCGAGTGTGTGTCTTGGTGTGGAGACATGCTGGTATTGCAGACAATGCTGCAAGCGGAATGCTCTTATAGTGGAAAACGTCCATGCTGTCTGCATAACAGAAAGACCCACAAGAAACAGGCCTCCTGCAAGACGCCAGACGTCTCTGTTCAATCTGCTAACGAGGTGTGAGGCTCCTCACCTCTTTAAATCTGTATGATATCCGGTGGGCCCTGTACATGTTTTTGAATTTAAAATTAAAGTCAGATAGCGTGGTTATAAAAATACCTGCTCTTTGACTCATTCATCTTGGTGTGAGATGGAGAATATGGACATTTTTTCCCCCGGACTCTAAATGAAGGCTTTAAGATACATGGATAATAAATCTGATTTCTCAGACTTGACAGCAGCAATTAGCTCTGGCCACTCTATTTGCATTCGCGGCTCAGAAGGGCCACCTGGGACCCCCAGGCAACCCTTGCACACAGCAGATGTCCACCTCCCCCATCAGCAGGAATCGTGTCTTTGGTCAGCCAACAGCGAAGCGGGCCCTTGTGCCGACCTCGTAAACAGTGATGGATTGTGGCTGTTTAACTCGAACCCTGCGGCAGCTCAGGGCCCCACGGAAGGGGCAGCAGTACGCACTCCCAGGCTTCCGGGGTTCCCAGCGCAGGCGGCAGCCAAGGACAGAGCTTGCTCACGAAGTCTTACACCTCCTTGGCTCCCCGCTTCTCCGAGTGAGTTGGGAGATCATTTCATTTATGTCGCGAACAGACTGGCCTGTTCTCCCACCGGACCCCTGCAAAGTCTGCCATTATTATGGGCTGTCTTTCTGCAGTTTTTAGGGGGAAAGGAAACTCTCCCATTAAAATGAATTATCTTCTTTTCTGTTCTCACAGCGAATATTTAATAAATTAATCTATTTAGAAGCCATTTAAAACGTTATTGGAGAGGCTGGGCCCTAAAAACCAGCTCGAGGGACAGTGTGGGCCACTGGCCTGCCACAGGCAGGTGTTCAGTGTGGCAACAATTTCAGAACCATAAATAAATCAATGCAGGATTGCCAGGACAGGGGAGTTCTGTGGAATTTAAAAAACAATTATATTCTACACAAATGTTCCCAAGGGACATAAGTGCCCTCCCCAGGCACCTGCGTCCCCACTTCATGTCGTGGTCCTCTTCCTCTTTGCTCCTTTCCATCCACCCAGGGGAGCACAGGGCAGAGAGCACAGCCTTCCTGTGAAATGTGGGTGTGCCGTCCTGGCACAGGGGAGGTGTCGGTGCAATTTCACGAAATGAAAGGGCCAATATGTGATCATTTTCATCACCCACCATCACCGGTTTCTACTTCTTAACTGGCAAACACTCTGTCAATATTACCAAGGACTTATCAAACAGGCCACATTAAAAAATGCTGTCCTGGCCGGGCGTGGTGGTTCACGCCTGTAATCCCAGCACTTGGGAGGCTGAGGTGGGTGGATCACTTGAGGTCAGGAGTTTGAGACCAGCCTGGCCACCATGGTGAAACCCTGTCTCTAGTAAAAATACAAAATTTAGCTGGCCATGGTGGCGCGTGCCTGTAATCCCAGCGACTCGGGAGGCTGGGTCAGGAGAAATGCTTGAACCCAAGAGGTGGAGGTTACAGTGAGCCGAGATCGCGCCAATGCACTCCAGCCTGGGTGACCGAGTGAGACGCTGTCTCAAAACAAAAACAAAAACAAAAACAAAAAATGCTGTTCTTCAAATAGCTAATGCATGTGGGGCTTAATATACCTAAGTGACGACGGGTCAAGAGGTGTGTCAAACCACCATGGCACATGTTTACCTGTGTAACAAACCTGCACCTTCTGCACGTGTATCCCAGAACCTACAATACAATACAGTACAATACAATACAATGCAATACACTACACTACACTACACTACACTACAATACAATACAAAACAAATACGTTCCTTATCCTCTGGGGCTGTGTGGCCACGTCAATGCGATTTCACCGCTCCAGGATGGATCAGGACACGCTTCTGAAGTTGGCAGGTCCACGCTGACCCGGCAGAAGTCACGCCCCACCTTGTCCATTCACTGCGAAAGGTCCTGCTCACACAGAGGTGCCTGGGCTGGAGGGGCACGGATGCTTGGAATTCCCCTCAGTTTCCTGAACACTCCGGGTTCAGCTTGTACTCCAACTCCTCCCCAGCTTCAGAGAGATCCTGAGAAGCTGGCTCCAAGGAAAGAAGGTAGCTGCACCCTCCACACCTTGTGACCACGTCCAGGGTCAGGCGTCTGCTGCGTCCTTCCAGCAGTGAAAACGAACCTATGCCAGGCAGCATACAAGCTGCAAGGGCCGACACCTGGCCCTCCAGGAAATCCAGGAGGGATGTGGACTCCGGGAAGTCAGGCTATGAATCCGGTCTCGGTTCAGGCCATGGGCACAGGCACACAGAGGTGATGCCAGGCAGGATGGCAGTGGTCCCGAAATAGCAGCAGCACAGCCCTCGGGAACTCTGACGGGGGAGATTTCCTCCACCAAGGGTCCTCCCTGAGGCTTCCCAGAGAAGGGCTCCTCCTTTGAGGGGCTGATCTTCAGACCAGAGGCCTCCGGGCCAGAGTCACCGTGCTGGGATGGGTGCCTGGGAGCAGATGTGTGTTCACAGGGGACTCACTGACTTGGAGTGGGGCTCAGTGGCAGGACCCTTGCTGCTTCAGAGGAGATGCTTTCCTGAGACCTGCTCTGCTGAGATCTCCTCAGGGCTCCTCAGCACACAGCCCCTTCCCCTCACTGTGGGAGAGACAGTTTCCCTGGAATCTCTGCACATACCCCCAGGGAGTAGCCTTTTTGTGTCTGTTGGTTTGAGCTGCTGTGGAATACGTTGTTCTCTGTGTGGCCTCAGATCACCCCACACAACTTCCCTTTGATCTCCTAGTAAGAACCTGGATGCTGGGGACGAAAGTCTCCAGAACAGCTTGGCTGGTGTCAGATGCACCTGCCTCAAATATCTGCAAGGTCTGGGGAGCTCAGAGGGGTGGGGGACCTGGATCTCGTGGTGGTGCTGGTGGATTCATTTGATGAAAAAGTCTGTGCTCATGTCAGTGTGAGCTTGACACATAGTCTCAGAAGGCCAAGAGATAAATCCTTCCAACTTTGGCAATAAGAAGTAGTCAGGATTAGTAGATTTAAATTTTACCTTAGTGGGAGGATTGCAAGTTACTGGTGGTTGCTGACAAATATGGTGTAAAATAAGATACCATTAACAGCACAAAGCAAGTATAAAGTCTATATAAAGGATACACAAGCCATATTTACAATCTCTACATAAAGTGTGCAGAAAGCTTTAAAACTCAATCCTGGGACCTGAAGGAAGATCCTGGATGGGTGAACATAATGTGTACAGGGCGCCAGCCCCGTCTGCAGTCCCCCCAGCTCAGGGCCGCTCCCAGCCCAGTCCAGCCAGGCTTTCCCAGGGATCTGATGCACATACTTCAGCTGGGGCTGGGGGTGGGTATAAAAGCCAGCTTGGAAAGCAAGAGAACCAAGAAAGAATACTTGCTTTACCCAATGTTAAGAGTTCTCCAAAATCCTGATAATGATGATGAGGATAATAATAATGGCATAAACAATGGCATAAACCTAAATACTGAGGACCTGTAGGTGACAATACAAGTTAATGCCTGTGATGGGTAATGCTGAGTGTCAACTTGATTGGATGGAAGGATGCAAAGCATTGATCTTGGCGGGTCTGTGAGGGTGTTGCCAGAGGAGATTAACGTTTGAGTCAGTGGGCTGGGAGAGGCAGATCCATCCTTAATCTAGGTGGGCACCATCTACTCAGTTGCCAGCGCAGCTAGGATATAAAGCAGGCGGAACAACGTGAAAAGGCCAGACCGGCCTCGCCTCCCAGCCTACATCCTTCTCCCGTGCTGGATGCTTCCTGCCCTCAAACATCGGACTCCAAGTTCTTCCATTTGGGACTCGGACTGGCTCTCCTTGTTCCAGAACTTGCAGGTGGCCTATGGTGGGGCCTTGTGAGCGCGTGAGTTAATACTTAATAAGCTCCCCTTTTTATATACTTCTTTTATATACTTCTATCCTATTAGTTCTGTCCCTCCAGAGAACCCTGACTCTACACTGGGGCAAGGAGGACCCCCCAGTAGGTCCTGTGGGTGATCCCGGCTCACTCTGGAGGGAAGGACACCTGGATGCCTACCTGATCCCACACGTTAACAGGGATCTCAGGTGGATTCAGGCCTGAATGCACAAGGCATAACGTTAAGCTGACAGGAGACCATGAGGATGAATATCCCTGAGGCCTGAGCACAGGGAAAATGGGACACCATGAGGGGACACCTGGGTTCCAGCAACACTGAGTACTTGTCCCCAGTAGGCGATGCTGTGGCCCGATGATCAGCTGAAAGAAAACAGAGGGTCAACGAAGAACTAATGTCACGACTAGAGAGGCAATTCCTACATTCAGAAAGAAAAAGACAGAAAGCCCAACGGGAAACTGGGGGAAAAGTTTAACATCAACCCAATACATCCGGACTTCCCAGGCTCATTTGAAATCAATGAAATACAAAACACATCCTTGTCACCACCACCACCACTGCAGAGATGAGAAGCCAAAGTACAGGTTTGAGGACCTAGTTATATTCCTTGTAATACCTTTTAAAATAAAATCATCAAACTATTAAAATAAGAAACAACTGCCCCTGTGCCCCAAAACCCCCTCCTGTGCCATCCTGTGCCCTCCTCTTTGGAGTCTCCAAGACCCACCCTGGGGAAAGCTGAACGTCAGCCAACCTTGCACTGGTCCCGGTGAGCTGTGGGGTGGGTGGGGAATGCAGGGAGGTGGGGGCCTAGTGAACTCAGAGCCGCGCGGCACCACCCTGGGGTGGGCCGGCCCCCCGGACACAGAGCGGAGTGAAGAGGCCCTGTGGCTGCCGACCCAGCATTGCCTGTCCCGGGACGGCTCCAGAGGAACAGGAGTCAGAAGCCAGCTGAGCCTGTGTCAGGGGCGGCAGGAGCCCAGGGTATGAGGGCTCCATCAGAGGCCGGGTGGGGCCTGCGGGCACGTGGTCCATTCAGTGCGGGGCAGGGAGAAAGGCAGCACAGAATCCTCTTGTAACTGAAAATGCACATCCACGCCAACCTTCTGAATCCTACACGCAGGCCAGGGCACTTCAGCACATCAGAGCAAAACACACACCCTTCCAGAGCATCCACACCAACCTTCCAGATCTGACATACAGGCCAGTGCATTTCGGCACACGGCAGAGGGGAACACACACCCCTCCAGAATGTCCACACCAACCTTCCAAATCCTACACGCAGGCCAGTGCATTTCAGCACACAGCAGAGCGGGACACACACCCTTCCAGAGCGTCCACACCAACCTTCCAGATCTTACATACAGGCCAGTGCATTTCGGCACACAGCAGAGCGAAACACACACCCTTCCACAGCGTCCACACCAACCTTCTGACTCCTACACACAGGCCAGTGCACTTCGGCACACGGCAGAGTGACACACACACCCTTCCAGAGCGTCCTGGGGGAGACCTGGCCGGTTGTTTTGGAATTGCTGCTTCCCTATCACCAGTGCCTTGTAGGAGTGTCCCCACCTCTCCAGAGTCCAGCAGATGCATGGGGAGGGCTGAGCACCTGGGCCTTGCTGCAGGTCCCAGAGCAGAGTCCCCCCTACTCTGCCCCCAGTCTTTGGGCTGAAGCCCATGACAGGGGCCCCACACCAAGGCAGAAGCAATTATTTGAGAGACCAAAACTTTGCTACCTGGATAGAAAGTCTTCTAATGGATGACACAGCCTGTAGGAACGGGCGTAGGAGGTGTGCTTACGGCAGAATTTCTGTTCCTAGGGAGGGTCTTGGAGACTCCAAAGAGGGGGGCCGGGGTGGCATGGGAGGGGTGGTTTTGGGGCACAGGGGCAGTTGTTTCTTATCTTAATAATTTAACAATTTTATTTTAAAAGGTATTACAAGGAATATAACTAGGGCATCAAACCTGTAATTTCACAGTGATATAAAGTTTTCTTCACAATAAAAGTAAGACATGAAATGAGTCGATTGAGAGGAAAAATGTAAGTTTAAGTGCACGAAGGTAACAGGAGACTAGGCAGGCATGGCTGTGCGGCTCTTCGGTGAGCGGTGAGGACAGGTGTCCCTGGTGGCTAATTGAGTTGACCTTCTGTGGAGGGTTGCCAGATATAGTCCAATTAAATATCGAAGGATTCACACCAAAAATGTCTGTTTTTGTTTTAGAATAATTGAACTCAGACCTTCATTTCTGACAGCCATTAGACAGCAGATCAGCTGATTTCTGAGACCGTCCTAGTTAGTGACAATAAAACCAAACTGTCAACTTATAAGGCAATGTAGTCTTCAGTTTAATTACTGTATCAGCCACTTTAGAACTGCAGAGGCATTTCCAATGACACAGTAACGAGGGCCTGAAAGTTTAATGCTCGGCCATGGCATTTGCTGAAAATCAAGGAGACATTTGCACACTTTTCATTTTTGCCAGAGCATTTTCATATATGATGATGGATTTTGAGCTGATTTTTTTTCCAGTAATGTAAACTGTAATCCTGTTCAGAGTTCATGTACCCTATAATTTGCAATGAAATTTATAAATTTAAAACATCATAGTGACACTACCAGTAGAACTTAAACAGTTTTTATTTTTATTTTTTTGACACGGAGTCTCCCTCTATCTCCCAGACTGGAGTGCAGTGGCACCATCTTGGCTCACTGCAACCTCTGCCTTCTGGGTTCAAGCAATTCTCCTGTCTCAGCCTCCTGAGCAGCTAAGATTATAGGCACCCGCCACCGTGCCTGGCTAATTTTTGTATTTTTAGTAGACACGGGATTTCACCATGTTGGCCAGGGTGGTCTTGAACTCCTGACCTTAGGTGATCCACCCGCCTTGGCCTCCCAAAGTGCTGGGATTACAGGTGCGAGCCACCGCGCCTGGCCAAACTTAAACGATCTTTAATAACGATCTCAAAATTACTATGCACAGCTTAAAACGGAAGTATTTGATTATCACTGACAATGATAAAGTTTCACATTTTTAGACAGTAAATCACATATGTATGTTTTACTTACAACAAAACATTTTTTGAAGTTTAATATTTTTATGGAATTTTCAGTTTTCATAGACATTTTATTTTGAATAACCCTGTGTCAGCAATAAAGCATCACAGCTTTGGTGTGGGTTAACTCCTGGTGACGTCCGCACATTTGAGCAAGTTCTAAAACGTCAGTGCCTTCACCTCCATGGAGCGCCAGGTACCGGTCGGCACAGGTAGTGGTTGATGTAGGGCGGGTTCCCGGCAGACGACGGCTTCCTTCACATTAGCTTTCCATGGCAGGTGTTTTTGGACCTGATTCTTTGGTGTGTAGATGCATGATCCAAACGGTAGATGTAACTATCACTCGAAAATATCGAGCCGCTCCTCCTCCTTCTGCTGTGCTTGGGATACATTTTCCCTCCTGGGAAATCTGGGTTTGGTCACGTGTCTGCTAGTCGAGTGCTAGAGGGTGTGGTGTGAGCTGTAGCCCCCCTTGCTTACCTGGCTCTGCACACACTCACCATGATCCAGCCTGGACAGCTGCCTCCCTTTAGCCTGGACTTCCCATCACACCTCACAGTCCAGACTCCAGTTCAGCCTTCAGCTTTGCAACTGAGCTGTCCAGAAAAGCCCGGAACTGCAGGAGGAGAACTGCAGCTGCCCTGCAGATTTGTGAGAGTGAGAATGAACACTCCTCGCAGAAAACTAGCGGGCCTGGGGGTAATCGTTTCCCCAACTCCATCGTGGTGACACCGGACTAAGGGATTATACGCCGGCCTCGTCAGAACCATGACGAGAATGTGGAAGCTGTGCACACGTAAAAAGTTACCCAAGATCCAACATTTATTGAATTTAAAATAAATGTTATATGGGTGGACTTCACTGGGATCTCCTCAAATAATGCATTAGTTATTATTGTTGTTGTTATTATTATTATGATTTGTTATTGAATGTAGGTACTTTTCCTTGTAAAGACAGAATTTTAGAAGCAAGAAGTAAAGCTAAATTGCATCTAGCCTAATAGTTTCTGTCTTGGTCTACCGTTTTTCTTACAGGTTTTCAAAGCTGGTAGTGGGGGTCTGGGACCTGTCTGACCCGTCTGCAGTGCCTGAATGAGCCACACACCCGCTGCATGGTGCACACAAGAGGCCAGTTCCAAGGACACCCAGCTGGCCACATGACAAAGATGTCCTTGGGGCCTTTCCTGTGTCTCCAGGGCCTTTCCTGAGGTCTCCTGTCCCTGCTGAAGGTATGGGAGGTACATGGCTTGTCCCCTCCCCAGGGACGCTGGCTCCACCACAGACTTGACCTCGGGGTTTGGTTTAGGGTTAGGGTTAGGGCTGAGGTTAGAGGTTAGGAATAGGGGTTAGGGTAAGGGTTGGGGTTAGAGGTTAGGAATAGGAGTTTGGGTAAGGGTTGGGGTTAGAGGTTAGGAATAGGGGTTAGGGTAAAGGTTGGGGTTAGAGGTTAGGAATAGGGGTTAGGGTAAGGGTTGGGTTAGAGGTTAGGAATGGGGTTAGGGTAAGGGTTGGGGTTAGAGGTTAGGATTAGGGGTTAGGGTAAGGGTTGGGGTTAGAGGTTAGGATTGGGGTGAGGGTTAGGGTTGGGGATAGAGGTTAGGAATAGGGGTTAGGGCCAGGGTTGGGATTAGAGGTTAGGATTAGGGATTAGGGTAAGGGTTGGGGTTAGATGTTAGGAATAGGCGTTAGGGTAAGGGTTGGGGTTAGAGGTTAGAATTAGGGGTGAGGGTTAGGGTTGGGATTAGAGGTTAGGAATAGGGGTTAGGGTAAGGGTTGGGGTTAGAGGTTAGAATTAGAGGTTAGGGCCAGGGTTGGGATTAGAGGTTAGGATTAGTGTTGACACCATTCAGCTTTGCTGCAGCAGCAAGCAACCTTCAAGTCTTGATGCTTCAGGACTCTGGGGCCCTGGAGACTCAGCTGCTCAGGCTGTGCTCCCTTTGGGGGTGCACTTGTGAATGCGACATGAACATGCCTCTTTGCTTTGCCGGGTAGAACCCCCACCAGCCTCACACCTCCCTCAAGCTCCTGGTCCTGACACTGAGACTTGGGGCAGTTCCAAAAGCCAGTGGCTTGTCCCAGGCCAACATCTTCACATCCACAGAGCAGGGGGTGCCTCCCGCGGGGGCCGCAGAGCCAGGTGAGGGTCTTTCTTGTGCAGAAAGGGGCCCGCTTGGAGGTGAACCTGGACCCTGCAACCTGCGTGGGAACCCGTGATGGCAAGACACTGAGCCCCCTTTCCAGGTGCCTGCACACCCTACTGTTGGGGCTCTGCAAGTCTTCCAGGCCCCACAGGGTGAGAGCCTTGGCCTGACTCCCAAACTTGGACTCCAAATCTTGTCCGCTCTCAGTGGGTCTGTGAAGGACTTCATTTAATGTAGGCTTAAGAGTTCCTTACGCAGGTCATCGCTTTGTGAGATGTGAAAAATCATCACAATTAGTGACCGTACACAGAATGAGAGCCGCAGTGTGCTGTCTGGGTCCTGGGCCCTGGGCCCTTGGATGGTGTCGGCTGCTGCTCCAAGCACCCAGCCAGGCACCAGCATCTCTGGTGCTGGGGCATCTGCGCTGTTGCAGGAACTTGGTTATGACTTCTATTCCTTCTACCTTTCTCACCCAGCAAGTTCGTTACTAACTGAGCTCTGTTGCCGTGGACTAAGCTCACACTGTCATATTTGGTTAACCCTGGGCGGGAGCTGGGAGATGCATGTTGTTAGTGAGCGTTTCTGACTTAGAGTATTCTAGTAATTTCACTTTAAGATACACATAATGCTTCAAATAGGAATCATTTGTCTATTAATCTGTTGGACAGATAGATGAAGAATACCCCCAAATTTGCCTGTTCAGAAATATTTAGCATTATCTCTGAGTTCCTTTTTATGGAAAAGGAACTGGTCTTGTAGACGGGGCCAAGCCTGTCCTTCCGCCCTTCCTAAGAAGCCTTTTCAAAGGCATTTGAGGAGTTTCCTGCAAGGGGTTCAATCATGAGGTTCACAGAAAGCTTGGCCAGGAGAAACTGGGAGGTGAAGCCTTGACTGGGGCTGTGACTCTGAAGCTTTTGTTCACCAGCAAACATCTCATGTGTGTTCAGTGAGCCCAGCCCTGACACTCCTGCACTCCTGCACAACCCCTGCACCCCCACCCTGTGCACTCGCTGACCCCAGCACAGCTGTGGGCCCAGTCCTGACACCCCTGCACCTGCCCTGCACTCGCTGACCCCAGCACAGCTGTGGGCTCAGTCCTGACACCCCTGCACCTGCCCTGCACTCGCTGACCCCAGCACAGCTGCGAGCCCAGCCCCGACACCCCTGCATTCCTGCGCACCCCCTGCGCCCCTCCATGCACTTGCTGATCCAAGCACAGCTGTGAACCCAACCCCGACAGCCCTGTGCCCCCCTGTGCACCAGGGGACCCCAGCACAGCTGTGAGCCCAGCTCCAGCACTCCTGTACCCCCTCTCCATGCACTCCCCAACCCCAGCACGACCAGGCCCTGTGACCCTGCAGCAGGCATTCACCCCTCGGCCATGTCCAAAGCTAAATGGAGCTCCTGGACAACCTGGTCCGTGGGAGATCGCCCTGGAAACTTCCCCGGGAAAGCGGTGCAGAGTTTGCACGGAAACTACCATTCGGTTTGTGTTGAAAACGATAACACTTAATTTCAAGAAGTTTAATTAAACAGAGCGGAGCTGCTGGGACATCTTTAAAAGGGATGAAGAGTTGTCAGGGACATGAGAAAAGAGTCAAGCAGGGCCTGGAAAATAGAAATCAGCCTTGCCCGTGGCCCGGTGAGTGCTCGAGCCTGACATACCGGGGCGGTGGGGGTGGGGGAGGGTGGGAGGTGAGTTGGGACAGGATCGCTCTGGGACTTCCTGTCTTCGGGGTGGGCAGATTCTTTGGCTTCAGGTCAGCTATCCTGTTTTAAGTTGACTCTTTGATTTGTAAATTAAGAGGAAAGAACTCTAAGCGGGGCGGCCAGGGAGCTGTGGCTTTGGGTCTCCGGAATGCTGCAGGCACCAGGGAGACACAGGATGCCTTTGCTCTGATAAGAGGGGGCTGCCGCCTGCAGACACAGGATGGGGTCACAGACTGCAGCCCTGGACACGCGGAGGCGCCTGCATCAGGAGCAGGGAGTGGGAGCTGGAGACAGGAGATGCCGAAGGACCTTCCCCGGGAGGGAGATGGGACGGGGCCCCAGGGCTATTTGTGGATAGAACCTGCTTTGCTCCTGGAGTGCACAGGAGAGACTCAGAGACGCCTCAGGTACAGTAATGTCAGATACAATTAAACCACAGAAGGCCGGGTGCACCCTCACTCTATAGTCCTAAGGAGAAGGAGTCATGACTTTCATTATAAACAATGGAATCAGAAAAAAATGATATGATGACTGATATGCACCTGTTGTGGTCACTTCATGTTAGGAATAAAATCAAAGGCAGAAAACAGCAAATATTTCTGGTGAATTTGACTCTGGCATAACAAATAAATAAAAATTACCAAAATAACATGGCAAATAACAGACAAGAAATGACGCTGACACTCAGCCAGAAAAGGTTTATTATTGAAATAGAGGGCCCTTCAAATCAAAAGAAAGGGAAAACACTCTAATAGAACAATGGGCAAAAGTCCCCTCCCTCCCTCCCTCCCTCCCTCCCTCCCTCCCTCCCTTCCTTCCTTCCTCCCTCCCTCCCTCCCTCATCTTCTGAGTCTTGGACCAGGTACCTCCTCCAGCCCAGCGTGGCTCCAGATGCCAGATGGACGCCGCGCTGCTCTGTGGAGCCGGCATTCCATGCAGGCAGGGAGCGAGTCAGACAACAGACACAGAGATAAACAAATCCAACAATAATTTGTTGGTGGGAGATGCTAAGAAAGAAAAAGTGAACAAAAATACCGGGTGGCGAGTGAGCGAAAGTCTCTGCTAGACCTGTGCTCTGCAGACAGCACATTTGGGCAGAGGCAGGGAGGGAGGAAGGAGGGTAGAGGAGGTGGGGAGAGACTCCAGGGCACCCAGAACTCAGTGTAAAGACCCAGGGCTGAGACTGAGCTGTCCAGGAGCAGCCAATGAGGCCGGGACAGAACGAACAAGATGCTGGGAGAAGAGAGGAGAGCCAGGCAGGGCAGGTGGGCAGCACACAGGGCCTGGGGCACCGAAGGAGCGTGTGGGTTTACTCTGCTTGGCTGAGAAGCCTCAGAAGGGCCGGTTCTCCTTTGCTGCTGCGTGATGGATAGAAGGGGTCAGGGACAGCAGGGAGAGACGGGATTTCACCAGTCCTGGTGAGCAGTAAACAGCAATGTCCACTCTTTTCCTTCTACTTTCTTTTAAACCTGATACTAGTATGGCTTTTAGAAAAGTGGCATAGTCACGTAGTGCGGCTGAGATTTCCAATTTTTTTTTTCCAGCAGGAGATTTGAGAATATGCAGTAGAAGCCTTAAAAAGTCTCAAACCATGAGCAGTTTTTGTTATATTATGCTCAAGAAATTTTATTCTGAGGGAATATTGATAGATCTGCTAATGGATTATGCAAAGATACAGTTACACGAATGTTCATTGCAGTGTTGTTTATAATAATGGAAATTAGAAACAACCTAAGTATTATATCTGACTCGTTCATAAACCCCATATTCATAAAATGGAATATTGTGCCTCTATAAAAATGATGTTGCGGAAGGATGTCCCATAAAATGGAAAGTATGCACCCTCATAAAGACAGAAAACAATTTACAAAACAATATATAATAAATAGAGCTAATGAGGGCAATAAAGTTTCTGCTCGAAATTACAGCAACGTTTTAAATCGTTACTGGGGAGGAGCCAGAAAGTGGAGGGTAAGGTCCAGGGAACAGGAGACAGGAACGGATGACACCTGCATGTGATGGCTGGACGCTGATGCACAAACCACACTGCGTACACTGCAGCCCAGGAGGGCATCCACCCATCTGCTGCTATCAGCCCGCGTCCAGAGACTCCCAGCTGCCTTAACTTCTGTCTGCACTTTCAACTGAGAACCAACCAGAGAACCCCCAACGTGCCCCCTGCTTCCCCAGGCCTTGGCCTCTGATCAGGGGAGCCAGGAGCCGTCCCTGGTCCATGGTGAAGTGCCCCTCCCCTGCCTGTCGTTAGGTCTCAGCTGGGCAGAGGACTCCCTGCTGTAGGAAGCACTGAGTAAACGCCTCTGCTTGTTCTCTCGTGGGTGGATTTTTCTCTGTCCCCAGGGAGGTCTTGCTGGACAGCGACTGCGCTGCCCCTCCCTGCAGACCCAGCCACTTGGCCGGGCCCTGAGCCCCCAAAGGCCCCTGCGCCCGGGTGTCTGAGCTGGGGCAGCGTCAACACCAGGTCAGGACTCAGGCTGCCTGGGGCCCTCCGCTGTTCAGTCCTGGTTTGAGGCTGGGTTCTGAGCTTGGGTCCTGCTTGTTTGGCGTCCTCTGTCGATTCAGGCCCCTCCTTCTGTTCCCCTGGTGCTTGTTGTCTGTGGCAAGCATTTAGTGTTGTGCTGCCTAACAGTGCTGTTTGCCGCAGGAGAGGCCGAGGTGCACAGGCTCCTGCCCCCCACACCAGCTCGGCCTGGTCTCACACACAGCAGGTCTGCAGTGCGCATCACCGCGGGCACGCACGCGGACTCTCCACATGGGGGTCGCAGATGAGAGTGGTTGAGCGTCTCCTTCTATCTCAATTTTGCATCCTGCGAGCTTGGCTGTGATCCAGGGAGAATGTTTCCTCTGGTTTTCCGCCTGCTGGGGGCACAGAGCGGAGGTCTGCATTGGAGCCTGCGACCCTCAGGACAGGAGCGGAGGCCTCACTAGGTGGGCTGAATCTCCACCGGGAAGCTCTGGGCCTCCCTCCTCTCCTCCACTGGGAAGCTCTGGGCCTCTCTCCTCCACCGGGAGGCTCTGGGCCTCCCTCCTCTCCTCCACCGGGAGGCTCTGGGCCTCCCTCCTCTCCTCCACCGGGAGGCTCTGGGCCTCCCTCCTCTCCTCCACCGGGAGGCTCTGGGCCTCTCTCCTCCACCGGGAAGCTCTGGGCCTGCCTCCTCTTCTCACCAGGAAACACCTCTTATTCTCATAGGCACTTTCCTTATAATCCTAATTCTTGTGCCCATCTTTCTAAACGCCCTAACTTTACCAGGGGAATAGGGTTTCTCAGGCCCAGGGGGCAGCCATTTTTGATCGGTATTTGGAGGCCTCCAAAGGAAATCTGATTTAAAATTTTGATTCACTAGAAAAAAATTATCTGGCCAAAGCTAATCAGCAGTTGGACAACCTTCAGCAGCAACAGGCTGGCCTCTTCGCTGGGACCCTCCTCCTGGGTTCCCTGTGACTCCATTTCCCCTCCCCCACCCAGCTCCCCCCTGTCCCTGTGCCTCTCTCGACTCCTCCTTCCTCTTCCCCATTGCCAGACACTTCCCTTTTGCCGTGACCCACCTGGGATCCCAGATGCCAGGTGCCCCTAAGACCCACCCCTCCCGTGAGCCAGGAGACAGGCAACCATGGAACTTGAATCCTGGACCTGAGTGGAGAGCTATGGCGAAGAATCTCTCTAAGCCCAGGCAAGGCCAGCAGCTGCTCCTAGTGCAGGTTTTGGGGGGTTGCACACAGCACAGGCTTCCCAACCTGGGTGGACTGGTACGCGCAATGGTCAGAACCTCCCTTAGATCCAGACAGCAAACACAGACTGGACTGAGCCAGAAAACCATTCCTAGGTTCCTCTTCCCACAATAAACCCGAGTGTCAAAAGTCAAAACAACACATACAAGACAAAAAACCCAAACATAGGACAAAGGCACATAAAAGTCATAACGTAAAACGTTCCCAGTAAAAATCAATTAAGGCATAATTCAGTTATGCAAATAGAAAAGCAACAACCATGTGAGATTTTCAGGGTAGACGTGAACATATTTTCTGACAAATTCAAGACTTTAACAAGGTGGCTCTTTTACCTCATTCTGTTAATAAAATGAAACCTGAAACAGGCCATCTAATTCAAAACCAAAAATTAGAATGGGAAGGGAACTCTGGGGTTGAACTACATCACTCAGCAGAATATTTTGAGAGAACTTGGTGAGGGAGGGTTGAGGGAGAAAGATGAAGAAACAGAACCCAAAATAAGGTCACAGCCCTGCAGATCCAATAGCCAGGCAGCCACTTCCCAGTCACCATCTTCCACAGGACACTGTAGACACTGTTAGCAGAAGGGATGCTGGACAAAAGAGTGTCTCAGTGAAAAACCAGGGCCACGCAGGCCGGGTGCTGGGGTTCAGGCCTGTAATCCCAGCACTTTGGGAGGCCGAGGTGGGTGGATCACCTGAGGTCAGGAGTTCAAGACCAGCCTGGCCAACATGGCAAAATCCCATCTCTACTAAAAATATAAAAAATAGCCAGGCACAGTCATGGGCGCCTGTTATCTCAGCTACTCGGGAGACTGAGACAGGAGAATTGCTGGAACCCGGGAGGCCGAGGTTGCAGTGAGCTGAGGAGATCGTACCATTGCACTCTAGCCCTGGCCAACAACAGCGAGACTCTGTCTAAAAAAAAAAAAAAAAAAAGAAAGCCAGGGCCAAGCATACCTTTCACCAGATCAATGAGGAAATTAACTACAACTATGGACAGTAAACCTGGTATTGCTGGTAGTTCTGTGGGCTTCTGTTTCTACGTCAAAGCCTTTCTCAGGGTGAACACAGCGTGTAGGACGTCCAGGTTTCACATCAACTACTCACGTGTCCTCCCTTCCTGTCCTTGACTGTTGCCCTGGGGGTCCTGCCTGAAAGACGTGCCTGTGCAGGGCAGTACCCCCAGGCAGTTACGCCCTGAGCTTCACTTACACTCCCCCCATTTTTCCCAGGTCCCTGATAGAGACGTAAGAATGACGACATTTCGGAAATGGAGGAGAGATGAGAGGTTGCCAGGGGCGGTGGAGGGGACCGGGTGGGACAGTGGCGATGCAGCTCTCGGGGGACAGCAGGACAGCAGGAGAGGACCCTGCGTGATGGGTGTCCAGAGTCTTGACTGCATCACTGTTGACATCCTGGAGGTGACATCGTGCTATTGTCTGACAAGATGTCCCTCCCGGGCGACACCGGACGCAACGTGAACAGGATCCCTCTGCGTCGTTTCTTCCACCCACACAGGGCTCTACAGTGACCTCAAATGAAAACGTGTACTCAAATCAACGAACAGCTGCAGAGCAGTGACCGAGACGATCCCTCTTGGGGTGTCTCAAGCCGCCATACCCCAGGCCTCGGAGGCCTCCCCGGTGGCGTTGGGAAATGCCGCCTGGACCAGGGAGAATTCTGCCGTGGAAGAGGCCGATGACAATGATCTGGAATAATCCGGCAGGATCTGGAATCACCGGGTCTCATTCCTGCTGTGGCCCCACATCGCTTTGTTCCTGTGAGTCGGTGGCACCCCGATCCAGACCTCAGTCTCCTCCTCCGTGACACAGAGCAGACTCTGGCAGAGTGATTGAAGAATACTCTTACTTTATCCCTTTTTTTTTTGAGACGGAGTCTCGCTGTGTCGCCAGGCCGGAGTGCAGTGGCGCGATCTCACCTCACTGCAGCCTCTGCCTCCCGGGTTCAAGCGATTCTCCTGCTTCAGCCTCCTGAGTAGCTGGGACTATAGGCATACACCACGATGTCCAGCTAATTTTTTTTGTATTTTTAGTAGAGATGGGGTTTCACCATGTTAGCTAGGTTGGGTTTGATCTCCTGACCTCATGATCCACCCACCTCGGCCTCCCAAAGTGCTGGGATTACAGGCGTCAGCTACTGCGCCCGGCCTACTTTTTCTTACTCTCGTTGTTAAGGCTCGACAAGAGAAGGAAGAGGCGAGATGTCTGTCACGTAGGAAGCAAGGGCCCTCAGTGGCAGCATCACAGCCTGATCCCCCAACCTGGACCTCACAGGAAGAAGTCGGGAAATTGCCCACAGAGATGGCCCAGTGTGAGAAGCAAGGTTTCCAGATGGTTCCATCGCACGGCATTGGGATCCCCTGCAAGGGCGGCTCCCATCCAGAGGCCAGGACCCCTGCGGTACCCAGAGGGAGGGAAGAAGTGAATGAAAGTGATGTCCCCAGGGCTGCTGTCAGGGGTTCACAGTCCCTTACTCAGTCCCTGGGGCCGCTGTGGGGGGTTCACAGTCCCTTACTCAGTCCCTGGGGCCGCTGTGGGGGGTTCACAGTCCCTTACTCAGTCCCTGGGGCCGCTGTAGGGGGTTCACAGTCCCTTACTCAGTCCCTGGGGCCGCTGTCAGGGGTTCACAGTCCCTTACTTAAGCTGTTCTGTGTCCTCAGGGCCAAGGCCGCCATGTGAGGCAGAAAGGAGATGGTGGAGGCCGAAACACTAATGACAGTGACACATACGTGGCCCTTCCTCCAGGCTGTACCGGAGGCCACAGGAGAACAGATGGCCAGAGAGAGCGGTGTCAGAAGTCCACGCAGAGTAGACGTCCACATTCTCTGGTAAATAACGGGGATAAAAAGTGTAGAATTCAAACTTAAATTACCATCATGAGAATAACTGTGTTGTCCTGCTGTTCAGCACAAGCTAATGCCTACTTGCATGCCTGAGCTCGTTCCTGAAACATGCCGAGGTCGGTGTGAGTGTGCCCAGCAGATCGTCTGGCTCAGCAGCCTGGCGCCCGACAGGTTGTCCTGGCAAAGTCACACGGTGGCTCCTGCACAGACTGAGAAGTTCCCGGCCTTTCCCCTGGGCCTCGTGCGGCTGCGAGTTTGCGTCTGTTTCCTCGACTTTCCTGTCCTGCCAGGCCAGGCTGGGATAAGCAGAACCTCTTGGCAGGGGAGGCTCCTCAGCCCAGCTTCACAAATGGAGAAGCCGAAGCCCGTGGGGGTGCCCCACCGGAGGTCCCTCGGCCTGTCTCCTGAGCCCCAGCTCCCCCGACTGTGGGCCCGTGTCTGCTGGTTCTCTACCACGATGCCCAACAGGCCTCTCTCGAGGGACACGTCCAGCCCTTGGCTCTTTCGTCTTCTCTGAGTAAAGCTGTCCGCCGGCACCTGCCCTGCTCCCCCTTCCTAAACGACATTTCTCCCTGCGTGGCGGCTTCCGGACCTCACGTGCTTCTAGTGTGACTCCTGGACTTCCAAAGGGCTCCTGACCATCCCCGGCAAAGGCACAAAACTGGTATACTCGCGGCCCCTCTTTCTCAGAGCTCACATTCAGTGGGTTGGGAAACCTTGGGGAGCTCCACTCTTGAAACACCCAGACTCCGAACCCTTCTTACCAGCTCCAACTGCACTCAGGCCCAGGCACCCGCCTCCCAGCTGGGCTCCCACACCCATCACCATGCTCCTAACACCTATGCTCACCGGAGCAGCCTTGGCGGCTGTTTACCCACAGCGGGCACCCCTGCACCCTCTGCCCTCGAGGGGGTTCCCTCTCTGAGGCCCTCCTGTTGTCCCCTCTGCCGTCTCTGGACATCATGGAGTCTGTTCCTATTTCACTGTGGCCTCTACTGCACTGCGGATGCATCTGAGGGGCCCTCTTGGCCGCCAGGTGTGAACAGTCTCCACCCTCCTATCTCTGCACTGCCGCCACCTCCGAGGAGTCCTCCTGGCCGTCAGGCATGAACGGGCTCCACCCTCCTATCTCTGTGCACGGGCACCGCCTCCAAGGGGTCCTCCTGACTGCCAGGTGTGAACGACTCCACCCACCCATCGCTGTGCACTGCTGCTCTCTGCAGCCACCCTGCCTCCCTTCACCATCTGACATGGTCCATACAGTTTGGTTTATTATCCCCTCCCCAGCAAAGACTGAAGGTTCAACGAAGGTGAACATTGGTTTGATTTGGTTTGTTTGCTGCAACCTCTGCCCACAGAAGAAAGCTGGAGATGTGTCGGCACCCTGAGTACAGAGTGAGTGAGTTAGTGAGTGGATGGATGGATAGATGGATGGATGGATGGATGAATGAATAGACTGATGGATGGGTGTATGGATGGATGAATGGGTGGATGATGGATGGATGGGTGAATGGACGGATGGATGGATGAATGGATGGATAGATGGATAGATGGGTTAATGGATGAATGGATGTTTGGGTGAATGGATGAATGGATGAATGGATGGGTGAATGGATGAATGGATGGATGGATGAATGGATGGGTGGATGGATGGATGAATGGATGAATGGATGGGTGAATGGATGAATGGATGAATGGGTGAATGGATGGATGGATGATGGATAGGTGGATGGATGGATGGGTGGGTGGATGGATGGATGGGTGGATGAATGGATGAATGGGTGAATGGATGGATGGATGATGGATA